>NC_134018.1:61185959-61487584 GCF_040712315.1 Castanea sativa | reverse complement strand
GGTAGCCGCATCTTGGCCTTTTGTGCCTCCCCAGATGGGGACATGAACTATGCTTACTTGCTCTTTACTCATATCCAAAACCCAAACCTTTTTGCATGGAACACCATCATTAGAGGCTTCTCTCAAAGCTCAACTCCACATAATGCAATATCTCTTTTCATTGACATGTTAATATCTTCACCTATTGAACCTCAAAGATTGACTTATCCTTCAGTTTTCAAAGCTTATACTCAACTTGGACTAGCTCATGATGGAGCTCAGCTTCATGGGAGGATTATAAAAGAGGGTCTTGAGAGTGATCCATTTATACGAAACACTATCTTATATATGTACATGAATTGCGGTTTTTTGAGTGAGGCACTTCAAATGTTTGATAAAGATAAGGAATTTGATGTTGTTGCATGGAATTCAATGATTATTGGTCTTGCTAAATATGGAGAAATTGATGAGTCTAGGAGATTATTTGAAAGAATGCAATTCAGAAATGCGGTTTCATGGAATTCAATGATTAGTGGATATGTTAGGAATGGGAAATTGATGGAGGCATTGGAGCTTTTTGGCAAGATGCAAGAGAAGAGAATTGAGCCAAGCGAGTTTACAATGGTCAGTTTGTTAAATGCATGTGCTCGCCTAGGAGCACTTAGACAAGGGGTGTGGATTCATGACTTTATTAGGAAGAATGATTTTGAGTTGAATGTCATTGTTAGCACAGCAATAATTGACATGTATTGCAAGTGTGGCACCATTGACAAGGCTCTTCAAACGTTTGAGGCTGCCCCAAAGAAAGGATTATCATGCTGGAACTCCATGATCTTTGGCCTAGCCATGAATGGTTGTGAGGAAGAAGCAATTCATTTATTCTCTAAGCTTCAGTCTATGAAATTGAAACCAGATTCTGTTAGTTTTATTGGTGTTCTCACGGCTTGTAATCACTCGGGCATGGTGGATGAAGCAAGGTATTATTTCTCATTAATGACAAACACATACAAGATTGAGCCATCAATAAAGCACTATAGTTGCATGGTTGATGTACTAGGACGAGCTGGGCTCCTTGAAGAGGCAGAGGAGCTGATAAGAAGTATGCCAGTAAACCCAGATGCTATTATATGGGGATCTTTGCTCTCAGCTTGTAGAAAGCATGGAAACATTGAGATGGCCAAGGAGGCAGCAAAGCGTGTGATCAAGTTGGATCCAGGTGATAGCTGTGGTTATGTGCTTATGTCTAATGTTTATGCTGCCTCCAGTCATTTTGAAGAAGCAATAGAGGAAAGGCTTTCCATGAAGGAGAAGCATATAGAGAAAGAACCAGGATGTAGTTTGATTGAAGTGGATGGAGAAGTGCATGAGTTTGTTGCTGGTGGCAAGCTGCACTATAGAGCACCAGAGATCTACTCTTTGTTGAATGAGCTTGGACTGGCGTTAAATGAGATGGAATATGTCTGAAACAAATAACATGTCCAATCCAGTTTTTCAAGCAATTTTGTGACAGAAGAAAAACCACATTTAAATTGGACTCCTTTTGGTGCATAATCATAATGAGAAGTCCTATTAACAATTTTTTTTTTTTTGTCATCATGATTCAATTCCCAATATCTGAGTTACCAATTTGAACTTCAACATTCCATTTTATTTTTGTGAAAGTTGGAAATTTATATAATTTATAAGTCAGAAAAAAATAGGTGGTCATTTATGGATTTATGAATGGGGATTAGTATATGTTTATACCATACCCTGATTTGAAATCATTACTCTAGTAGTAACTACATGATTTTTCTAAATAATTAGCGCTATATTGATATGGAAAAACAGGCAAAGCCAAATAGAATATCTATTAGTGATGCTACAAAGTTACATTGAACTTCAACAATAACATAGAACGGACACAACGGTTTAAGAGTACTTTTGTATATGGCTACGACAAACTAATGAATTGCTGCAGTTGCTGCGAAAAAGGCTAGGTTTTTGACATGTTTCGTCCTGGAACCCAAGAGTATATCTCAGGGGGCATAGACATAGTACCATTGGTGAGCAAGTTCTGTGGCATCCCATATAAATCTGAAATATCAAGGTGATGATTCCGACCATTTTGGAACTGTTGATTCTGCATGGCAGCAGCAATTTCATCGTCATCTAATGGCAGGCGATCAAAAGTTGCATTCATGAATGATGCAGCCATGATCACAACAGGACCAGATGCAATAAGAGCACCAGCCACACCCCCACCCACTACCTGCCCTTGAGCCCCAGCCAAGTAGATAGTCAGGCCAGTGATGCCTGGTGGAGCAGGTGGAGGCAAGATTGATCCAAGCAATGAAAGAATCTCAAACCGCCCGTGAAGGGTCACAATTGCCCCAGAGGAGGCTGGTTGTCTCAGCGTGACATTTGTTACACATCCACTCCCGCTAAGTATGCAAATGCCGCGCTGCTTCCTCCTTGCAAAATTAGCTAAACTTTCACTCACATCACAGCCAGAGCTCACTTCCATAGCATGTGCACGAAGTGCATTTGCACTGTCTCGGGTAACAATAATTGGTGGCTTTGGCTTGTTCTTGGAACCAGCTGGCCTTCCACGAGGCCGCCTAATGGTCTCCCCATCAGCTATCGAAGAAACTGGTGATACTGCCTTTGGCACTTTGGGAGACATGAGCACATCAATGGCAGGCCTGTTGTTATTATTCCCCTTTTCAGGTTCTTGGCTTCTATCCATGGCATTTTTTGATCCAACAGAAGGGACTGTTAGATCTGCACCTCCAGCCATTCTTCACACACTGCTTAAAGCACACTCCAATTGCTGACAAATGAGTGGAAATTCACCAAAACTGTGATCAAGATGTGAGTTTAAGTAGTTCATTTTGCCAATAATTTTATCCTACCAATACAAAAGAATGACAGGGAATTAGGAGATGGTTAAGTAGATACAGTTATGCAATACCAACCCTGTCATTAACTGAGGTTTTGTGCTACTTGCAGTGCCTAATTCCCAACTGACTGTTCCTTCATGTCAATTGTCTTCCCCAACAGATGCTCAAATCACATATAAATATTCCACTCTGGCAAAATCATGTGATTAAATTATTAAATTGAGGCTGTGTGACCTCTTGTATTATTCAAGTAATCATGTAAGGTAACAGGCACAAATAACAAGTCAGTACTACAACAAAAATGGCGGGACAGATAAATGCCTTCCACAATATCTGATTCAGCGTCCAAGTGAACTGTGAACTCTTTCCTTTCTATCTTTTTTGATAAGTGGAATATGAATTCTATTCAACTGTTCAACTAGAAAATTTCCAATAGGAAGAATCAAATTAGCCAGCTACCAAACTCAAAAATCATGCCTCTAGTCTAAATGGAATTAGCCAAAGCCTTTGAGTAACTCTTAGCTTGAGGGGGCCTGTAACCAGGAGTCACTCTTTGAGGATTAGCCGAAGACTTCATATTTGGATAAGCCAATTTGAAACAGTCCAAAACATTTGGGTTATACAACCAAAAGATTTCTTAATGGAGCGGTGATAATTACACACTGTGAGTATGAGACACACAATACCATGTAAGCTGAAATCATGTTTTGAAAACACAATTTCAGTTAAAATTGTGAAATCTTGTTTTGACAATTTGATTTCACAATTATGATGTGTTATAACTGAAATCTTGTTATAACTGAAATTCTATTTTCAAAACATGATTTCAAAGAAGAGTGTACAAAGTGCGTGCAATAAAGAGTGCGTAATAATAATTAACCTTAACATTAAGATATTTATATATATATATTTTCCATTTGACAATGTTTTTGTTAGGGGGCAATTAATGTAAATAATCAAGAATTTTTTTTAGAATACTAAGGGCCCGTTTGGTAAGAGATTTCTAATAACGTTGTTTGTATTTTTTGGAAACACGTGTAGGTGAAAAAGTGTGTGAAAATAAGTGTAATATTATTTAAACACTAAAAACTGTTGTTTAAACAACAGTAACAAACTGGCTCTAAGTATTCTAACACACATACTGAGAGAGAGGAAAATGTCTTAAAGAAATTGACAATGGTGTAATTAATGTAAATAATCAAGATTCTGATTACACTGGTTTGCCAACTTCGCCACTTCAACAAACGCAAATCCTTTAAGCTGTAAGCCTGCAACATTACTCATTTATTAATTCCAGAATCCCATTTATATGAATTCCAACATTATTACAATGTAAGAATGCAATAAACGTGAAAACTTAGGATGTAGTGCGAGGTAAGAGAAAGCAGCTTGTGAAGGAATATAAAATAAGTAAATTTAGAGGAATAAAAGTGAAAACTAAGATAGAGTTCAAATTTACATTTTGTTTTTTAATGAAAAGTGAAAGAATTCTAAAGTATTTCTCTTGCAAGATCCGTTTGATGGTCAGGACAACTTTGATTTGACCCGTCGACCTGAACCTCTAAAAAATTCTTCTACCCATAACCATATTGATCTTTTTCGAGAGGGTAAAATCTCATGATCATCAAATGTAGCTAATCTTGAGCATCCCAATACAATGAAGTCTCTTAGTAACTCCAATCGAAGAATGGCACATGGAAGATGCACAAGATTTTTGCAATGACTTATATTCAATAAGGAAAGACCAGTCAAATGTTCAATTGATGAAGGCAAATCTACAATTGCAGTCCCATTTACATGAAGTTCCTGTAACCGTTCCATGTTTTTTGTAAATTCTGGAATCTTCTTGACTTTAGAGCAACCAGAAAGACTAAAAATTTCAAGAGTTTCCATTTCAAGCTTATTGGGAAGACTTACAAGACTTGTGCAATCTTTCAAATTCAAAAAAATAAGGTGTTTAAGTACACCAACGGATGGGTGAACCTCAATTAAATTTGGACAGCCTTCAAAATCTATTCTCTCAAGCGCTCGTGCCTCCGAGAAGTCTGGAGTCCTAACAAGATTTCGAGAGTGACTGAGTTTGATGAATCTTAAACTGTCCAATTGCTGTTCAAAAATAAGAAGAAGGTTTGGAATGATTACTCATTAGAATTTATTTTAGTAAAATAAATAATATAGAGAAGTAGGAGAAACAACGTTACCTTTACTCCCTTCCAAAGTAGTTCAATGTTGCTATGACACATTGTAAGTTCAACAAGCATCTTAGGTTCAAAATTTGGTGGCAAAGATTTTAAAGAATACCCACTCCATTCAACAAATCTTAACCCATTAGGAAAATGAGTGAGTTCATGCTGAAGTTGCACATTGTGAATTTTGAGCAATACAAGACAATGCATCTTTGAAAAGGCTTCTGGATGCCAATGTACCTCTTTTTGTGTAGGCAAGTCGAGGACTATGCTTTCAATAGCTTCTGTTCCCTAATAATAAAAAACGAGGGATTGGTGAATTGCATAATAAGAGTGCAAGATACTTTAATGTTTATTTTCATGAATAATAGAAGGGATCTATGTTTAAGACAAAGATATCTACATAGCCTCTTACCATATTGTCTGTAAGCACAAGATCAATGTCCTCCGGCAACCATAATCTACTTCGTTTCCAAGGAAATTTAGGGGACTCTCTTAAAATGATTTCCCGGCCCATTTGTTGTACCAGTGGATGCATCCACAAGTGATTGTCTGAAGAAACACTTAAGAGAGATTTATCAATAAGAATACTTATTGCAATTTTTGGGTAAAGTTCAAGATAATCTAGTATTTCTACTACGCGATCTTGGTCCTTCCCATTAAAGAAACATGCAATATGTAGAAATGTTTCTTTTTCTACTTCTTGTAGACTATCAAAACTTATTTGAAATACTTGTAAAATTTCTGTTGGAAAATTATTTTCCAGCCTGTCTAAACAGCTTTTCCATGCAGGGATGCTTCTGCCATCTAGAAAAGAACCCAAAAACTTAATTGCTAAAGGAAGGCCATGAGCATAATTGACGACATGATTGGACATCTCCACATAACCTTCAGGAGGATGTTCACTGCCGAAACATGTCAAGCTCAAAAGACGAACAGCCTCTTCACTACTCAATTCCTTTGGCCTATGTATTTCATCAACTTCTAGCGTCTTAAGCAAATGTTCATCTCTTGTTGTAATGACAATTCTACTGCCTGGACGAAACCAATCACGCTTGCAAGCCAACTTATATAATTGGTCCAAACAATCTACATCGTCAAGAATGAGAAGTACCTTTTTGTTAAATAGCCTATGCCTGATCAATCGAGCTCCATTGTCAACATCAGATATCCTTATATTTCTTTCCACAAAGATGTCAGAAAGCAGTTGTTCTTGCAAATAAGCTAAACCCTCTCTTTCAGCTGTTTCTCTAACATTATGGAGAAAGCTACTAGCTTCAAATTGATTAGAAAAGCTATCATAAACCACTTGTGCAATGGCTGTCTTACCGATACCACCTGTCCCATATATCCCAATCATGCGAACATCAGTCAAACCTATTTTTAAGCATGAATATACTTCCCATACACGAGAATCTATTCCAACCAAGCCCTCATTTAGTTTTATGGAACTCAGTGTTTTGAATATCTTCTCGACAATTGGTTCAATATATTCTGACTCCTGCCTGCAGAAAGAGTGAACAGCCAGAGTTTATTTTTGGGCCCAAAGTATAAAGCAAAATTTTTTTGGAATTCAAGGATGAAAAATATTCTCAAATAGTGAAATAAAACTAACATTTATTTAGTGTTAACAAAATATAAACTAAAAAAAAAAAAGATTAAAAGTTCCTAATCTTTCAATACATTTTAAATATATTAAGTGCTAACATTACTAATCAAAACGACATGTATGATCCAAATGACAAGTCCTCTTCACAGCTTTCACTCACAATTGATGTGTAGTTCTTCCTGTTGAAATAGTATGTGTGCCGTTTGTATTAAACTACATGTTTTGCAATATTTATGCTTTGGTCAGCAGGTGTTAGTTAGACAATTGCAGAATTAGAATGTGTTAGACTGTGTTTTCATTATATAAGAACAGGGGAAGTGTATTAACAGAGCAAGTGCATATTTCCCCTTTGGTAGAAGGTGAAGATCAAATTCTCTTCACTACTTCTTGGGTTACACGGGTAGAACTTGTCTCAACAAGAAAAACTCACATTCTTGGTCAAGATATTAGCTATTAAGTTGAAAATGAAGGAGATTTCAAGAAGATTATTTTCAAAAAAAAAAATATTCGAAATCAAGTTTGTTGTTTGCATCAAGGTATTTTATTTGAATTCTTTCTAATTGAATTTTCAAATTCTAGCAACTATGATGCTATGCATCACATGATCTTGATTTTAATTATGCTTCGTATTTCATGGATGAGATGCATTTAGATAATTCAACAATAATGTATAGGACAAAGCTGTACATTGCTATATGTGGGTCGAGTTTTAGAAGCTATGCGCTATAAACTTCCCCCTAAATCAAAATCCTTGGTGCCCTTGAACCCAAAAAATAAACAAACCAATTAGCACAATTACAAAACCAATCCAAAAGCAGTGCTTGTGGTAACAATGAGTGTTAGAATAATTGACACAGTATTGCGTGTGGTGTTTTAAGACCCCACCCATCACAAGTATTCAAGACAAAATCGAATGTAGCATATTTGGCCAACATGATGGTATGTAAAAAGAAAAAAAGCTGTGAATTGAATAAGAAGAAAAAGGCTTACCCCTTGGGTACAACCCAACCACTGATATTGGCAACTTCAGCTAAAGCATCCCTCCATCTTTCCACCTTCTCCAAATTCTCCTTATCATGCTTTGCGAATGCTTCACCAAAACTCCCTTTCTGCTTCCGTACCTCAGTTGGTTCAACATCATAGAAAACTGGAAAAATTGTATGACCCTTCATTTTCTGCCGGCATTCGACAATCTTCGCAAGTTCATCCAAGCACCAACTGGAGGTTGCATAGTTTTTTGAAAAGATGACGACTGAAAACCTCGACTCTTCAATTGCTTTCAAGAGTTCTGAGGGAATGGGTTTTCCTCTCTCGAGTACTTTATCATCCTTGAACGTGGAGATTTTTTTCTCAACCAAAGCGTCATATAGAAGACGCAAAAAACTGTGGCGGGTGTCCTAGCCTCTGAAATTAAGGAAGACCTCGAAAACCCAGTTACCGGTACGCAACGAAAAGGTGCTTCCATCGTTTATAAGAGCCATTGGGTATGCTTATGCTAGCAAGGTTAGCAAAGGAGTGATTTTTTTTCTTGAAATGGAACTACGTTGTGTCAAGAATTGGAGAAATAAAAAGAGAGGGGTGTGCGTGTGAAGAGTGGAAATTAAATTATAGATTTGAGACATGGAGATGCAAAGACTGAGCGAAGACTCAGCTAGTTCTAGGAAGAACATCAATGGGTTTTTTTTTTTTATCGCGTAGAGAGAGTGGGAAAGTAAACGCAATACGCTTGCTTGGGAAAGGACCCAAGTAGAAACTTTCGGGCAAAAGATATGAGGTCCTTTACTCCCTTCGGACCCTCCCCCGCGGAAGACCAATACCTTTAACCTCCCCTACCTAATCAAAATTTGAAAAATAAAACTTATATCAATCATCTATTTTAAGAAATTATTTATAAAAAATTAAAAAAGTTGTAAAAAAAAAACAGTAACCTTATAATTATATCATAAAAAGTTTTTTAAAAAGTTTTTACTAATACATGTCTTAAGGACATAGATCAGTGAAAGAGTTCAAATCTTTTATTCCACTCTTCCTGCTCCACTATATACTCTACAAATAAAAATATGCCACATGTTCATCTAATTTATTAAATGTTAAATTCATGTCTTTTATTATTTCAATTTCCTAAAATAAATAAATAAATACCCGTCATATTTAGATAATTGAAATAATAATAGGCATAAATTTAGAATTTAATAAATTAGATGGACATATGACATGTTTTTATTTGTGGAGTATATAGTGAAGTAAGAAGAGTGAGATAGAACATATATTATATATAATTTAAAGAAATAGATTTCTGATTTCATTAATTAATATAGTTTTAAAATTGTACAATGAGCACATCCCAACGATACAATTTTCTATATGAGGTGTTAAATTGATTCACACTTTCATGGTAATATAAATATGATTTTGGCTTCTTTGTAGTAGTCTTAGCATTCATATTGGAGGTGTTAAAATAGCCGAAAAAAACTATTTTTAGCACTACAAACACCAAAACACATGCTATATTAGAGCTACTAAGTTTTAAAAAATTTAACAACTTGCTATAATGAACTGCTACTCGTTTTTTTTAATTTCTCTCATTGCAGCCCCTCTCTCTCTCTCTCTCTCTCTCTCTCTCTCTCTCATCGCTTACCTATCACTCTCTTCCCTCTCTCTCCTTATAGATCGTGGGTTTGCAGCTTGGTTAGATTTGATTTTTCAATTTTGGTTGGGTTTCGTTGATCTAATGGGTTTTAATTGATTTGGTTGGTTTCAATTGTAGCGGTTGTGGGTAGGCTATGGATGTTTGTGGCAGTGATGGCGGGTTGTTAGGTTTTATGGTTATTTGTTGTGGTTTTCCTTTAAAAGAAAAAAAAAGTTGTGGTGGGTTATGGGTGTTTGTGGTGGCTGGTTGTAGTTTTGAGTGGTTGTGGTAGCTAGTTATGGCTGGTTGCTATGGAGTTTTGTAGGTGGATGTTCTATATTATTTTAATGGGTGTTTATATTATTTTAATGGACGATGTGCTAAAGTAATAAATGAATGTAGGGTGTACTATTAAATGGGGTGATAAAATAGATAAAATAGGTTTTTGAGGTGTTAAAAACTAATTTTTTTTAGCACCACCAATGTGACTGTTTGAATTCAAATTTGAGGTGCTAAAAAATTTAGCACTTAGCACCTTAAAAAGCTAAACCCAATCCAAAATCAACCCAACCACAAACCCAAAAATCCATTGTGACCCATATACATCATTGGTCACTCGAAGCTCAAGCTATCACCCTTTGAAGCCCAGGCAGTGGCAGTTCAAAACCCAAGGATCCAACGAGAGAGAGAGAGAGAGAGAGAGAGGGAGAGAAATCTTTGCCACCAAATTTCGAACCTAAGAAGCTTGTTGAACTTACAATGTGTCATAGCAACATTGAACTACTTTGGAAGGGAGTAAAGGTAGTATTGTTTCCTCAACTTCTATATTATTTATTTTATTAAAAATAAATTCTGATGAGCAATCATTTTACCTTTTTTTTTTAACAGAAATTGTACCATTTACGATTTATCAAACTCAATCACTCACGAAACCTTATTAGCACTCCAGACTTCTCAGGGGCTCCATGGCTTCAGAGAATAGATTTTGAAGGCTGTACAAATTTAGTTGAGGTTCACCCACCCGCTGCTGTACTTGAACACCTTATTTTATTGAATCTGAAAGATTGCACAAGTCTTACAAGTCTCCCGCCCAAGCTTGAAATGAAATCTCTAGAAATTCTTATTCTTTCTGGCTGCTCCAAAGTCAAGAAGATTCCAAAATTTGCAAAAGACATGGAACGGTTACGGGAGCTTCATTTAAATGGTATTGCAATTAAATATCTACATTCGTCAATTGAACACTTAACTGGTCTGACTTTATTGAATATAAGCCATTGCAAAAATCTGGCGGGTCTTCCATGTGCCATTTTTGGAATGAAGTACGTAAAAGAATTCTATGCATTTGGATGCTCAAGATTAGCCAACGATGATCGTTTAGCAAAAAAACAAAAAATCTAATGATGATCGAAGAAGACCGATATGGGTATGGGCAGAAAATATTTTCAGAGGTTTTTTTTCTTTTTTGTTTATTTATTTTCATGTGAAGGAATTTTTCAATGGTTCAAGATGATGCATCAAGGTTGTCCTCCTGATCGGTCATACGGGCCATGCAAGAATTTTTTATTTTTTTTAAAAGAATTCTTTCATTAAGAAATTGTAAACTTTGAACCGTATCATAGTTTTCACTTTATTAAGATTGAGTGACTTTATTAAGATTGAATGAATATTGCATTTTTCAGCAAAATTTTTTTTTTGAATATTGCATTAAGCTTAGAAAAGAATTATAAATCTTTGTTCATATATATAGTACAGAGTTAGAGGAAACAAAAGTAACAAACTAACTACTGCTACAACAAAACAGCTGACAATGACATGGCATAACAAACTCCGAGTCAGCTTCCACGTGGACTCATTTATAACTAACTAACTCCATTATAAATACTTTTAAGCTACCTGCCGTTTGTATCTTCTATTTACAAAACTACATATCGCACTAGCTCTCTTAAGTCTTAACACATGCTACAACAAACTTACCCACTTGCGATTTGGGGTCAAAATAGGGTAAATTTGCAAAGTACACCCCTGAAATATAAGATTGTTTAGATTTTACATTCCAAGTCAAGAAGATACCAAAATTTACATATTACATGTATCAGTGTCTCACTTACAGGAGCTTCATTTAAATGGGACATAAATTGAAGAGCTGTCTTCATCAATTGAACATATTTGGCTGATCTTACTTTATTAAATATAAGCCACTGCAAAAAACTGGCATATCTTCCTTATGCCGTTTTGGAATCCTTAACAAATTTTGTTTTTTGGATGCTCAAAATTAGCTAACTCTGATGATGACCATGAGATTTTACCCACTAGAAAACAAACCAAAGAAATTTTTATATGGTTCAAGATGAATCTAGCCCATAGCAAGGGGCAATGGAATCAAAATCTAAATATGGCAAAGAATGTCAACAGGCAACACATTTAGAAGTTTTTGGAACAAGAAATATAAAGGGTGAAGGATGCCCTAGGGTACCTCCTATGCCAGCTATCCAAGGATCTATCTAGTTATGAGTTTTAAATCTAAGTTTGGGGTCAAAATAGAATAAATTGCAAAGTACACTCTTAAAGTTTGAGATTGTTTGGATTTTACAGCTCAAAGTTTCAGAAATTTGATTTTACACCCTGAAGTTTGGTTCCGTTAACAATTTCCCTTGCTATTAGTTTCTGCTGGTAAGTGACACATCATTGTGCTGACGTTTTTTTTTTTTTTAGCAAATCAGCCCTAAATGACGCCATTTCAGTGAAAACAAAGAGAATTTTCGACAGAGTACATCCACCTAATAGTGTAGATCCCATCCACCTGAAAACAATTAGCTCATAGTGAACTCATCAGCCTAACCAAATCAAGTCTAAGCCAGTGGTCCAACTACAATGAGTTCTCTTTTTCTTCTTTACAACTCTCTTTCTCTTTCTCTTTCGCATTTGGCTTTTAAATTCATGGGTTTTATGGGTTTATTTTTGTTGGTTTTTGGTTCCAATTTGGACTAGGGTGGCGGTGGTTAATGGTTCCAATCTAGGTTTGTAGTTTGCTTTGTGATTTGTAGGTGGGTTTGGTCACAATGTTTGTCACTAGTTCATGGCTTGCTTCAAACGTGGTGGTTGTTGGTGGTTGGTGGGTTTGGGTGTTTAGGATTATTGTGGCTGGTGGATGTGATTTTAGGTGTGTGGCAGTGGTTCTTGGGTGGTTGACAGTGGTTTTTTGGGTGTAGTTTGGTATTGCTGGGTGGTGGTTGCAGTGGTTGTTGATTTCATATTGATGTGTTTTGGTGGTTGTTGTTCAGTGTGGCATGGTGGTAGCGTGTTGGTGGTGATTATTGCTGTTGTGGTTGGTGGTGTGGCTAGTTGTGGTGGTGGTTTTAGTTTTGGATGGTGGTTGGCTAAGTTTTGTTGGTTGGGTTGATATGAGATTGAGCGGTGGGTAGTGGTTATGTGTTGTTGAGAAGTTGAGAGACTAAGGGGAAGAGAAAGACACAGTTAGAGAGGAAGAAAGATGCAACTGAAATGGTTTCGTATCATCAAGCTTGAGTTTTGTGTTTTCATTTTTGGCAAAATGACACTATCTGACTCTGCCAACTCTTTTTTTTTTTTTTACTGAAATGGTCTCGTTTGAGGCTGATTTGGAAAAAAAAAAAAAAACACGTCAGCACAATGATGTGTCACTTAACAACAAAAACTAACTATGGGGTAATTGCTAACGGAACCAAACTTCAAGGTGTAAAATCGAATTTTTGAAACTTTAGGATGTAAAATCAAAGCAACCTCAAACTTCAGGGACGTACTTTGCAATTTACCAATCAAAATATAGTTTTTCAAAAGGTTTAAGAGTTAAAATGTAGATTTTGTAAAGTTCAGTGACATTTCAGTAATTTTATATGGAGTGTTGACAGATTGGATTTGTTCAACACTTCCAAGTATAGATTTATTGAGCTTTTCTATTTCTTTTATTTAGATATGGGTTTTGGATTTTCTGTTGGGTTTGGAGTGATGGGTTCTACTTGTTTGGAGATTTTACCCAGTGGAAAATGACCCTTGTTCTTTCCTAACATAAAAGCCTCAAAATAGGTTTGGAGGAAACTTCTTCAAACCCATAACATGGTGGTTAAAAAAACCATGTGTACTTTTAGGTTATGTTTGGCTCAACGGAAAATATTTTTCAACTGCAAAATATTTTTTAGGTGAAAATAATTTTTCAAAAATAAAATATTTTCAAGTGTTTTATTGTATTTCTAAAAATGCTATGGAAATAATATTTTCTACTACTTTCTCAATTTTCTCATCTTCTAAGCACATACATATATAATAAAATAAAAAATGGAGAATTCTAGATACAAAATAATCGTAATCAGCAACCAGTAGCGGCAGCGACTTGCGGTAGTTGGCAATCAGAGACTGAGAATGTTAATGGGGGTGGTGGCTGGGTCGCTGACAGTGGGGGGTGGAAGTTTGATTGATGATTTTTGGGGGAAGTGCCTTTATTTTACGCTCAACTAGAAAGCAATTTTTTCCTTTGAACAACACTTTCAAGCATCCCAAACACCTACAAAATGAGACAAATATATTTTAAAATTTTTCATTGAAACAAAAATGGCCTAAAGGAACTTGTTTGCTACCAATCAAGAGATTTAAAATTGGTTGATAATCTTAAAAAATTCCTTGAATCTTTGGGTTTGGTAATGCTTATTTGCGTAAGTGTAAGATAAAAACTGGTTTTAAGCAAATAAGTTGGCTTATTTTAGGATTGTAAACGAGCCGAGCTTTGTCAAGTATTAAATATTCAAGCTTGGCTTGACAAGAAATTTAAAATGTTCAAGCTTGGTTTGAGCTTGAGTTTCTTAGATAGTCCAAAAGCTTAAACTTGGCTTGGCATGATTCATTAGGCAAGCTGAGCTTGAGCTCAATATCAAGCTTAATCTTAAGTACAATACCAAGCTTTTGAGCTCAAGATCCAATACAAGTATATTAGCATGCCTATATTAGGCATTTTAGCAAACCCATTTGGTTTAGACATGTGGTATCAACTCCCAATTAATTAAAAGCTTAAGAAGATATGAATTTTTTTTCAAACCTTTCCATAAATTATCCTAATCTATTTTTTTTTTTTTATCGAGACCTACATTGTTGCCAAAACTAAATTTTTTAACAACTTGGATGCCAATGTACCTTTTTTTGTACAGGCAAGTTGAGGACTATGCATTTAATAGCATCTGTTCCCTAACAATCATGAAAAAGGGATTAGTGAATTGCATAACAAGAATACAAGATTAAATAAATGTTTATTTTCTTTAATAATAGAAGGGATCTACGTTTAAGTTGAAGATTTCGACGTAATTGCTTACTATATTTTCTGTAAGCACAGCGTTAATGTCCTCTGGCAACCATAATCTACTTCATCTCCAAGGCCATTCAGGACATTCTATACGAACCATTTCTCGGCCCATTTGTTGAACTAGAGGTTGCATCCACAAGCAGTTCTTTTCTAAAGAAAAATTTAAGAGAGATTGATCCATAAGAATACTAAATCCAACTTTCGTCCAAAGGTCAAGAGTGTCTAGTATATCTGCTGTGCGATCTTGGTCCTCCTCATTGAAGAAACATGCCATATGTAGAAATATTTCTTTTAATGGATCATGTAGACCATCATAACTTATTCGAAATACTTGTAAAATTTCTGTTGGAATATTATTTTCGAGCCCATCTAAACAGCTTTTCCATTCAGGGATGCTTTTGTCGACTAGATGAGAACCCAAAAACTTAATTGCTAAAGGAAGGCCGCGAGCATAACTGACAACATGATTGGACATCTCCTTATAACCTTTAGGAGTGTGTTCACTGCCGAAACATGTCAAGCTGAAAAGACGAAGAGCCTCTTCATTACTCATTTTCGGAGGGCTATATGTTTCATTAAGACTCATTAGCAAATGTTGATCTCTCGATGTAATGATAATTCTATTTCCTGGACCATACCAATTATGCATGCCAACCAAACACTCTACTTGATAAGACGTATGAATGTCATCAAGAACGAGAAGTACCTTTTTATTACATAGTCTGTGCTTGATCAATTGGACTCCTTCGTGCAATTTTTCAAATCTTTTATTTCTTTCCATCAAGATGTCAGAAAGAAGTTTTTTCTGCAAACAAACTAAACCCTGTCTTTTATATTGTTAAAATACGATATTATTAGCAACGCAATGTGTTATACCATATTGTATATGCTAGAGTGAATGTGAATGGAAAAGCATAAAATAGGAACACTTAAAATATAAGGATTACGTTCAGTTGGTTCAACATCAAAGAAAACTGGAAAAATTGTATGCCCCTTCATTTTCTGGCGGCATTCGACAATCTTTTTAAGTTCATCTAAGCACCAATTAGAAGATGCATAGTTTTTTGAAAAAATGACAACTGAAAACCTTGATCCTTCAATTGCTTTCAAGAGTTCGGAATGGGTTTTCCTCTCTCAAGTACTCTATCATCCTTGAATGTGGAGATTTTTTTCTCAACCAAAGCATCATATAGAAGACGCAAAAACCTGTGGCGGGTGTCCTTGCCTCTGAAATTAAGGAAGACATCGAAAATCCATTTACCAGTACGCAACGAAAAGGTGCTTCCGTCGTTTATAAGAGCCATCGGGTATACTAGCTAGCAACCTTGAATGAACAAAACAGGTATTGATATTGAGAATACACTTATAATTATAGTTGGATCACAAAAAGAAACAGGTAAAAAAGAAAAAAGTTGATGTAGGGTTGCAGAGAATGAGAGAAGTGATCTTTTATCTTGAAATAGATATACCTTGTGTCAAGAAGGGAATTAAAAACTGGAAAAATAAAAGAGAAGGGTGTGCACGTGAAAGTTGGAAATTACAGATTTGAGATATAGATGCAATGACTGTCAGCAAAGACTTAGCAAAGTTCTAGGATGAACATCAATGGAATCTTACGCGGAGAGAGAGTGAGAGAGATTAAAGCCAATACGCGTTCATGGAAATAATGGACCCAAGTCGCACATTCTGGTCATTAAGATTTACTCAATCTAATGTTACAATGATTATTAATTTGTAACGTTAATCACGCTATAAAGTATACCTGCTTGATCAACAACAATGATTCTATCATGGTGGCCCCTTCTTCAATTTGTTGAAATAAATTTTGGGTAAAGTTATTGCCCAGAAACTGTTGCCAACTGGAGAGTTTTTTTTATATTATTATTAGAAGATTAAGTCTTAATGACCTATCACACGCTATATTGTGACTTCCATGTTGAAATCCTGAGCACCTTTTGCTCTTTCACCCCACGGTGGATGTCAACCTGACTTCTCTACTTCAGCAATGTCTTTTTTACTCAACCTATGGAAAACCAGGTGAAAATATTTATGTAGCCGATCCAATCTCATGGTTTGGATAAGGAAGATGAAAAGAATTGCACCCTATTCTTTGCTATCATGTGCGACAAGTTGTGGCAACGTCAGAACATATTAGCATTTGCGAGAGAACTCCAAGTCCTTTAAAATAGAACCTACCTTCTTCACATTGATGCTTGGGGAACGATCCTTTGTAGAGTTTACCACACCTATTCCCCGTTGGAAACAATTTTCATGCTGCAATAAAATCCCAATGTGTTATGGTCCTTATGGATACTGCAGTCTTTTGTAATGATACGGATAATTTGACTCATGTTTGATTCTATGTGGGAGCAAAACAATTCCAGCTTTGTTGGCATGCAGTAAATTCTTCTATCTTTTAACGCTTGATTTTGTGATTTTTTGAAGGCAATGCAGCAGCTTTAGTCAAAGCAATTAAAGGGCATCGTGTCCAAGTTCCTTGGTCCAGCTTATTTTCATTAGTTTGCTGGGCTTGGAAATTTGGTCAAAGATATAACAGTATCTAGAAGAAGACAGAAATTTAAAAAAATTGTACATTAACCAGTAACTTATGACAAACATGACATCAAGTTGCTGATAAAAAAACTTTGCAGCTTGAGACTTCTCTTTAGAGAATCCACATCTGTACGTGGAAAATTTTTTCCATTTTGCATCTCTAAAACTTATTTTTTCTATTTTACACATTTATTTTTACAAAATACCCACATCAGTTTGTCTATTATACACATTTATTCAAATAAAATATTCATTTCTTTACACGGTGAACAGTGTAAAATATTCAAATAAAATATTATACACACTTCTTTACAAGGTAAGATGAGTCAGAGGTAGAGAGAGGAGAGAGAAAAAAGAATAAAAAAGTCTTTTACACGGTGAACAGTAATCGTGCATATATACATGGTTACTGTTCATTTACATAGTCATGGTATATATTTGCATATTTTTACAAAGACTTATGTAGATGTTTTTTGGATTAGAATATTTAAAATTGGTACTTTTTTCTATTTTAGAAGATTTTAGATGAATTCCCTCAAAAAAAAAAAAAAAAGATTTTAGATGAGCTGATGTGATTGCTCTTAAGTTGAAGTGAGAAATTTCTGACCCAGCTAGATGGGCTGTTAATTATAATGCTAATGGGCCTATACTCATATATGTTCTCCCTACTTGTATTTTGGTCCAAGAGTAAAGAGATGAGCCTGGCCCATCTTGTCGCCTTTGTTATCTTTCGTCTCAGTAAATTTCTTTAAACAAGAGGGAAAAAAATGTTCTCTTTCTCAATAAATTTCTTTAAACAATAGGGGAGAAAAATGTTGATAGTTACACATTGTGTATATAAGACACAACTAAAACCATGCTTTGAAAACATAATTTTTGTTAAAATTTCATTATTTTACAATTATAATTGAAGTTGTATTTTCAAAATACAATTTCAATTGGAGTGTGTACGGCAATGTATGACTTAGTGTGTGTAAAAATAATTAGCAAAAAAAAAAAAGGTTTTTGAAATTTCATTAAAAGCATTGACAAAATATTAAGTAGTGTTTCTTTAAAAATAAAAATAAAAATCCTTCCCACTTGTCAAGTGTCAAATTTCTCAAAATACCCTAGGTGTTATGGTACAATGCAAATCTTATAGAGTGATAGTTAGAAAAAGAAAAGGAAAAAAAAAACCTACAAATTTGAAAAATAATTACTTCAAAACATCTGAAAAAATCTTATTTTCCAAAAATTACTTTCACCTATAAATTATTTTGCTATTGGAAAATATTTTCCATCGAGCCAACATAACCTATAAGTACATGTGATTTTTTTGACCACCATATAATGGGTTGGAAGAAGTTTCCTCCAAACCTGTTTTAAGGTAAACCTTTTATGTTAAGAAAAAACAAGAGTCTTATAAAAAAAATATAAATAAATAAAAAAGGGGAAAGGACGAGAGTCTTTTTCCAATGGCTAAAATCTCCAAACAAGAGAAACCCATCACTCCAAGCCCAACATAAAATCCAAAACCCACGTCTAAATAAAAGAAATAAAAAATCCCAATAAATCTATACTTGGAAGTCTTGAACAAATCCACCAGCCAACACTCCATACACAATTACAGAAATGTCACTGAAACTTTACCAAATCTACATTTTAGCTCTTATACTTTTTGGAAAACTATATTTTGACCCCAAACTTAGATTTAAAACTCATAATTGGATAGATCCTTGGATAGCTAGCATAGGACTATAGGAATAGGAGGTACCCTGGGGCGTCCTCCACCCTTCCATTTCTTGTTCCAAAAACTTCTAAATGTGTTGCTTGTTGACATTTTCTGCCATCTTTAGATTTTGACTCCAATGCCACTCGTTATGGGCTATATCCCTCTTGAACCATATAAAAAATCCTTCGGTCTCTTTCCAGCGGGTAAAATCTCATGGAGTTAGCTAATTTTGAGCATCTAAGTACAAAAAACATTTGTTAGGGACTCCAAAACGGCGCACGGAAGACATGCCAGATTTTTGCAATGGCTTATAAGGCAATTCTTCAATTTATGTTATGTAATATGTAAATGTATCTTCTTGACTTTTGAGCAACCAGAAAAATTAACAATATCTAGAGATACAATTTCAAGCTTTCTGGGAAGACTTATAAAACTTTGTGCAATCTTTTATGTTCAACAAAATAAGGCTTTTAAGAGTTCCAAAAAGAAAAGAAAAGAAAAGAAAAAGCCTTTTAAGTACACCACCAAATGGGTGATCCTATCTTCTCCTCCCCTTTCTCGCTATTTCCCAAATCACTCCAACCAAACAACTCCTTAATCTATAATTTTGTTCCATGAAAGGTAGTTTGGAAGAATATTGCTCAAGTTGCTTAAAATCTTTACTAAGTGTGTGGGCCTTTTTTGTAAATGTTGGGCTGAACCACCTCCTGCACTAGACCCAAAATTTTCTGGATCAGGGAGTTGGGACCGGTCCAATAGCAACCCTCCTTGGTCCGGCTTGTGCGCAAACGATGAGTCCAAGTCCTAGGGAAGACGCTGCAAAGTGGGCTTATTCCTTGTTTCTGCCGCAGAAGGAACTTTTCTCCAGTTTCTGCCGCAAGTCTGACTTTTCTACTGTACAGTAAAACTGTCTATCTATTGTAAAGCCTTCTGCTGTGCAATAAAGCTATCTACTGTGCATTAAAGCTATCTACTGTGAAGATGTCTGCTGTAAAGCTGTCTGTTGTGCAATAGAGCCTTATGAAATATGAATGACCACTCTTCGTTTTTTACTGCAGAAATATTTTTCTACTTCCTGTACGTAAACAAATCTAAAACCCAAAGAAAATATCAATCAAGCAAGTGTTAGCTAACATAGGTTAACATATTCTCAGATATATACATACATATATTCATATACGTACTCGTACGTATACACAGAATGCGAGAAACAAAATATATGTATATATATATTTGTGGCAGGATCATGGGTTCAAAATAAAACACGTAACAACAAATATAAAAAAAAACTTCGGTAGGAAAGGTTTAGATAACATGGTAAATACAATAAAAATGTGCTACAGCAGAATAACTAGTACAGCAAGTAAAAATACCACAACAGGACAACTGATGCGGCAGATATGATAAAAAAATGTGCTACAGCAGGATAACTAAATACAGTAGATATAAGTTTTAATGAGCGAAATCAAATATGTTTGTGATCAAAATCAAATATTGAGTATTCCCATAGAATAAGTAAACCAAGAAGGAATCTAAACCCCAAATTGAACAACCTTGTCATAGGCTCCTGCCATAAGCTTTTGCCATCAAAATTGTGCATTTTGGAGAATAAGCCTAAATGGCTACTAGCTATCATTTTTTGGAGATTTCAAAGAATGAGTTTGCTAAGAGGGAGGGAAAATATGGTCTATCAATGCATGCTCCTATTCCTACCGCGTTTTCTCTCTTCTTTTTACCACTTTCTTTCTTTCTCTCCGTTCTTCTTTTACTCTCAGTTTCCTTACTACTCTCTTGTCGTAAATTGTTTTTCTCACTTGGGTCTTTTCCCTTAAGTGCTTCCTCTCTTGAGTTCCCTTCCCATTGGATCTTCCGTCCCCTTCACCTCTGGATTCCTCCCTTTTTCTCATCCATGGCTACCTCCTTTTATAGTGATCAAATTCAATGGGATTTCTCCCTTTTACCCTTAGGGCTTCACTAATTGTTTTTGGTTCGTTGTGGGCATCCATTCAAGACTACCCACTGACCCATTTTTTGCTCAAACCACTGTCATTGCTCAGTTTGTTTGCCGCACCATTACTCATTTCACGACAAAACTCCTTTTTGTTTGTTCTTATTGTATACCTCTACCTCTTGGGCTATCTCACTACCTAACTCTATGGCATGCATCAGATGGTCCAACCATTTATTACTTCTTTTGTATAAGATACCATCCCAGCAAGATATACTCCCAAAAGAAGTTATGGCAGGAAAACCAAATATAGACCATATTTTCTCCCCACCACCAAACCACACCCTCTGAATCTCCTTGACCGTGGCCCCACCTCCCTTGTATTAGCTGCGTACAGGTTGGTGGTGCCCCGGCCCTTTTGTGCTTGCTCTGTTATCTTCTGTTTTTGTCTCCCACGCTGTTTTTGCCATAGCAAATTTGTTTAGTTTCTGCCTGTTGCGTGCTCTTTGTCTTATTTTATCATGCGTTTCCTATTGCATTTGTCATTTTCCTTTGGTTTGACTTTTCTTTCCTTCACGTGATTACTGCTGCTGACACTTCCTGTCGTTCCTTATCGTTCTTCTTCATATTAACTTCCACACCTATCTTCTTTATCCAAAAGGATTTGGGTCTTTATGGGCCAAATAATGTTGATTGGATCAAAGGGTCTTGGCCTAATTTATCTTCATCTATCGAAACCATTCTACCAGAAAACTGTATTCTGCGGCAGAGCTGTATTCTGCGGCAGATTCGTATTCTACGGTAGAATTGTATTGCTGCAGCTCACTTTCCCATGCATTTCTTTCTTTGAACCTCTCTTGCTCTTTGGTCTTCTTGGTGGGCTATTTGGGCCTTGCTTTTCATTGGACTTTCTTCCTCATGGATTTGCAAAAATGGACATCAACACTAAAGGCATCTCTTTTCTCTAAATTTTTTTTTTGTGTAATCGCAATAAATCACACTCCTATCATGTGGTATGAAACCCACAAGAGTGGACAGGGAATTTTTTTAAAAAAATATTACTAATATACATTTAGGTACTAATTTTTGCAATTTTGTTTTATAAAATTACACTTGGCCTCCCTTAACAATAATATTGATTCTTTTAAGAGTAATTTTATAGCCACTAATTTTTCTATAACAATTTTTTTACAAACTGTTGAGTTATCAAATTCTTATTGGTTTGCATCTTTTTTTTTTTTTTTTTTTTTGAGAAAGTATTGGTTTGCATCTAAGCCTACCAATTACATCATTTTTTTACTTACCAATAATTACTCGCCACATCAGCAATTTGTAAAAAAATTTGTAGCTATAACATTTTCTTCCATATAAAGGCCATAAAAAATTTAGGGTAAACTACGTATTTGGTCCCTATCATTTACACCATATTTTAATTTGGTCATTGACCTTTCAATTATATTAATTTAGTCCATAACTTTTCAGTATCGTGTCAATTTAGTCTTTGCAATTATCTTTTGAATGAAAAATTATTGACGTGGCTAATGATTAAAAAAAAAAAAAGTTTTTGTTGATGTGGCAATAAACTAATTTTTTTTTATTTTGACTGTTTGTCACGTCATTGAAATTAACACGACATTGAAATGTTAGGATAAAATTGATACAATTGAAAGTTTAGAGACCAATTTGAAATATGGTGTAAAAGATAGAGACCAAGTATGTAGTTTACCAAAAATTTATAAATCTAAAATATAAAATAAAATATACAAGCCCAAAAAAATTAAGACAAAAACAAAAATTACCAAAAATAAAACTAAAAAAATTAAGCCCAATTAACTCATTTTACCGAAACAAACAATCCCACACTTTAACAAATTTATAAACAAAATATTTTTGTCCTTATCCCGTGGAAGACGCACGAAATAAAGACCACCTCTTTATATTTGCTTTACTTCACTTCGGGACAACTGGACAAGCTCAGGTTAAGTTCTCCCTCTATTAACTTGAGGGGCCCTGTAACTGTAAGCCTAAATTATTCTCTTGTAACTCTCCTTCAGATAAGCTAATTCAAAAAAATCCAATTTCCAAATCATTTTGGTTATGCAACCAAAAGGTTTCTTATCGTTAAGATTTTTTTTCCCACATTAAACAATGTTATGTTTTTATTACATGGGCTTACTCGTGTATTAATTCCAGAATCCCATTTATATGAATTCCAACAATACTATTTCAACGTATAATAGAGAGAAATGTAATAAATATGAAAAATAAAAAATGTAGTGATTAGCGAAAGCAGCGATAATGAACAGAACTGTAAAATTCTTTTCTTAGCTTAATGCAATATTTTTTTTTTTCTGAATAATGCAATATTTATTCAATCTCAATAAAGTGAAAACCATGATATAGTTCAAAGTTTACAATTTTTTAATAAAAGAATTCTTAAAAAAATAAAATCTTACATGGTCCGTTTGACCGATCAGGAGGACAACCTTGATCCGTCATCTTGAACCTTTGAAAAATTCCTTCACATGAAAAGAAAAACATGAAAAAAATAAATCTCTGAAAATATTTTCTACCCATACTCATACCGGTCTTTTTTGATCATCCTCACCTAATTTTGAGCATCCAAATACAATGAATTTTTTTAGGGACTCCATTCTAAAAATGGCACATGGAAGAGCCGCCAGATTTTCGCAATGACTTATATTCAATAAAGTCAGACCAGTTAAATGTTCAATTGATAAAGGTAGATATTTAATTGCAGTACCATTTAAATGAAGCTCTCGTAATCGTTTCATGACTTTTGCAAATTCTGGAATCTCCTTGACTTTGGAGCAGCCAGAAAGAATAAGAATTTCTAGATATTCCATTTCAAGCTTGGGCAGGAGACTTGCAAGACTTGTGCAATCTTTCAAATTCAACAACTTAAGGAATTTAAGTACACCAACGGATGGGTGAACCTCAATTAAATTTGTACAGCCTTCAAAATCTATTCTCTTAAGACATGGAGCCTTTGAGAAGTCTGGAGTGCTAATAAGATTTCGAGAGTGACTGAGTTTGATGAACTTTAATTTGTCAAATTGCTGTTCAAAAAAAAAAAAAAAGGTGTAGAATGATTGCTCATTAGAATTTGTTTTTAATAAAATAAATAATATAGAGAAGTTGAGGAAATAACGTTACCTTTACTCCCTTCCAAAGTAGTTCAATGTTGCTATGACACATTGTAAGTTTAACAAGCTTCTTAGGTTCGAAATTTGGTGGCAAAGATTTTAAAGAATACCCACTCCATTCAACAAATCTTAACCCGTTAGGAAAATGAGTGAGTTCATGCTGAAGTTGCACATTGTGAATTATGAGCAATTGAAGATTAGGAATCTTTGAAAAGGCTTCTGGATGCCAATGTACCTTTTTTTGTACAGGCAAGTTGAGGACAATGCTTAAAATATTTCTTGTTCCCTAACAATCATGGACAAGGGATAAGTGAATTGCATAATAAGAATACAAGATTACATAAATGTTTATTTTCTTTAATAATAGAAAGGGATCTATGTTTAAGTTGAAGATTTCTACGTAATTGCTTACCTTTTTGTTTGTAAGCACAGCGTCAATGTCCTCTGGCAACCATAATCTACTTCGTAACCAAGGCCATTCAGGACATTCTCTACAAACCATATCCCGGCCCATTTGTTGAACTAGAGGATGCATCCTCAAGCTTTTGTTGTCTAAAGATAAATTTAAAAGAGATTTATCCATAAGAACACTTAATCTAATTCGCGAGTAATGTCCAAGAGAGTCTAGTATATCTACTATGCGATTTAGGTCCTCCCCATTGAAGAAACATGCTATATGTAGAAATATTTCTTGCTCCGATCCACGTAGACCATCAAAACTTATTTGAAATACTTGTAAAAGTTCTGTTGGAATATTATTTTCGAGCCCATCTAAACAGCTTTTCCATTCAGGGATGCTTCTGCCGACTAGATGAGAACCCAAAAACTTAATTGCTAAAGGAAGGCCGCGAGCATAACTGACAACATGATTGGACATCTCCTTATAACCTTTAGGAGTGTGTTCACTGTCGAAACATGTCAAGCTGAAAAGACGAAGAGCCTCTTCATTACTCATTTCCTCAGGCGTATATATTGCATCAACTTTTTGTGACATTAGCAAATGTTTCTGTCTCGTTGTAATGATAATTCTACTGCCTGGACCATACCAACTATGCTCTCCAACCAAAACCTCTAATTGATGCCAAGAATCAACGTCATCAAAAACGAGAAGTACCTTTGTATCATACAAACTTGCAAATTTCATATTTTTTTCCCTCAAGATGTCATAAAGTTTATTCCAAAAATAAGCTTTTTCTTCGACGAGAAGGCTTTCAGCTATTTCTCTAACATCATGGATAAAGCAACTAGCATCAAATTGATTAGAGAAGCTATCATAAACTGCTCGTGCAATGGTTGTCTTACCGATACCACCTGTCCCACATATCCCAATCATGCGAACATCAGTCAAACCTATTTTTAAGAGTGAATATACTTCCCATACACGAGATTCTATTCCGACCAAGCCCTCGATTAGTTTTGTGGAACTCAGTGTTTTGAATATCATCTCAACAATTGGTTCGATATATTCTGACTCTTGCCTGCAAAAAGAGTGAACAGCAGGAATTTATTTTTTGGGACCAAAGTATAAACAAATTTTTTTTTGGATTTCAATAATTAAAAATGGTCTAAAATTCAAGAGTAGGTTAAAATAGAAAATAAAATTAACATCTATTAACAAAATATAAACTAAAGAAAAGATACAAAATAATAATGTCTCAATACATTTCAAATATTCTGTTAACATTACTAATCAAAACGACAAGTATGATCCAGATGACAAGTCGTCTTCTCAGCTTTCACTCACAAACGAAGTGTAGTTCTTCCTGTTATGAGCCGGTTGTATTAAACTACACGTTGTGAAATATTATGCTTTGGTCATTAGGTGTTGAGTGTTTTTTTTTTTTTTTTTTTCTAATTTTTTAGTGCGTTAGTTGTAACAATCATAAGGTTGTTGGAACTGACCCCCAACGGCTAGCTAGTATACAGTAATTATCTAACGAACTCTGTTACAATCTGTTTCCAGTATATAAGAACAGAGCAACTGTATTTTCCGTTTGGGAGAAGGTGAAAATTAATTTCTTCACTTATTCTTGAGCTACACGGGTAGAGCTAGTCTCAACAAGAAAAAAACCATAATATTGGTCAAGATATTAGTCATTGAGGTAGTGGCGGCTCCTGGATTATTTCTTAAGGTGTTTCTTAACAAGCATAAATTACACCATCTAATAAAAAATATGAATTTTGAGCTTTTTTCTTAAGGTTCATTTGGCATTTGGGCTTGTTATGTTATAATTTTTTTTTTAGATTTTAGTTCAAATTTTTTTTTCTTCTTTTTGCTTGAAAGCCCCATTACATTGTAAGTAGAACAAATTATGGAGCAAAATTTTATTTTACTAGCATAAAAAAAACTAAAAAGGTTCCCGAATTTTTGTTGAAGGATAGATAAATGTAAAATTTTAAATTATTATTATTATTATTATTATTATTATATAAATTCAGGTCAGGGGTGGTCCTGTGACCACCTTAGCCTTCAAGTGCCACCACCTTTGATTGAGGTGACACCGCCCTTGATTATTTACTAAAAATTTATTTGAAATCAAGTTTGTTGCATCAAGGTATTTTATTTGAATTCTTTCTAATTAAAATTTCAAATTCTAGTAAGTATGTGGTTATGGATAATATGATCCTGATTTTAATTCTGATATGTATTTCATCGATGAGATGCATGTAGATTATTCAGCAGTAGCGCATAGGACGGAGCCGTACATTGGCTAGGAGGCCATGACCCATGCCCTTTTTTTTCCTCTACAAACGAAAATACTAGGTATATGTGGGTTGAGTTTTAGAAGCTATATATGCCCTATAAAATTAAAGTTGGTATCTAAAAGTGCTGCGAATTGAATAATGAAAAGAAAAAGGCTTACCCCTTCGGTATAACCCAACCACTGATATTGGCGACTTCTTCTAAAGCATCCCTCCATTTTCTCACCTTCTCCAGATTCTCCTTAAAAACTTCTTCATGCTTTGCAAATGCTTCTCCAAAACTGCCTTCCTGCTTCCGTACCTCAGTTGGTTCAAGATCAAAGAAAATTGGAAAAATTGTATGCCCCATCATTTTCTGGCGGCATTCAACAATCTTTGTAAGTTCATCTAAGCACCAACTAGAGGATGCATAGTTTTTTGAAAAAATAACAACCGAAAACCTTGATCCTTCAATTGCATTATAGAGTTCTGAAGGAATGGGTTTTCCTCTTTCGATTACTTCATCATCCTTAAACGTGGAGATTCCTTTCTGATCCAAAGCAGCATATAGAAGACGCAAAATATTGTGACGGGTATCCTCGCCTCTAAAATTAAGGAAGACATCGAAAATCCATCTACTGGTACGCAAAGAAAAGGTGCTTCCGTCGTTTATAAGAGCCATCTATGAACAAAGTTGCTACGATGTTCTCTTCCCAATCTTGAATGAACAAAACAGGTTTTGATATTGAGAATACACTTATAATTAGAGTTTGGATCAAAGAAAGAGACAGGTAAAAAAAAGTAAAAGTTGATGTAGGGTTCTCACAGAATTGATCTTTTATCTTGAAATAGATATACCTTGTGTCAAGAAGAGAGCTAAAAACTGGAAAAATAAAAGAGAAGGGTGTGCACGTGAAAGTTGGAAATTACAGATTTGAGATATTGATGCAATGACTCTGAGCAAAGACTTAGCAAGCAAGTTCTAGAAAGAACATCAATGGAATCTTACGTGTAGAGAGAGTGTCAGGGAGTAAAGCCAATACGCGTTCATGGAAATAAAGGCACTTTCCGGGCAAAAGGAACGAGATATTGGCATTGATGCAATGACATAGGAAAGACTTATGTAACTTTAATCACGCTGTAAAGTATACTTGTTTGATCAACAACAATGATTCTCTCATGGTGGCCCTCACTTCAATAGGTTGAAATAAATTGTGTAAGGTTGCCCAGAAACTGTTGCCAACTGGAGAGTTATTTTTTATTAGAAGATTAAGTCTTAATGACCTATCACACGCTATATTGTGACTTCCATGTTGAAATCCTTAGCACCTGTTGCTCTTTCACCCCACGGTGGTTATCAACCTGACTTCTCTACTTCAGCAATGTTTTTGTACTCAACCTATGGAAAACCAGGTGAAAACGTTTAGGTAGACGATCCAATCTCTTGGTTTGGATAAGGAAGATGAAAAGAATTGCACCGTATTCTTTGCTATCATGTGCGACAAGTTGCGGCAATGTCAGAACATAGTAGCATTTGCGAGAGAACTCCTAGTCCTTTAAAATGATAGCAAAAGAAGAAACTAGAACCTACCCTCTTCACATTAATGCCTGGGGATCGATCCTTGGTAGAGTTTGTCACACCTATTCCCCGTTGGAAACAATTTTAATTGATGTTGCAATAAAATCCCAATGTGTTATATATGGTCCTAATGGATACTGCATTCTTTTATAATGATACGGATAATTTGACTCATGTTTGAACCAAAAGCGACATCCTAGGTGATTCTTTGTGGGGGCAAAACAATTCCAGCTTTGTTGGCATGCAGTAATTTCACCTATCTTTCTCACGCTTGATTTTGTGATTTTTAAAGGCAATGCAGCAGAGGTAGTCAAAGCAATTAAAGAGCATCGTGTCGAAGTTCCTTAGTCCATTCATGGCTTAGTACCCGTTTGGGAGCTTATTTTCATTAGTTTGCTGAGCTTGAGACTTATCTTTTTTAAGTTGAAGTGAGAATTTTCTGACCCAGCTAGATGGACTGTTAATCACAATGCTAATGGGCCTATACCCATATCTGTTCTCCCTACTTTTATTTTGGCCCAAGAGTAAAGAGATGAGCCTGGCCCATCTTGTGGCTTTTGTTATCTTTCGTCTCAGTAAATTTCTTTAAACAAGAGGGAAAAAAATGTTCTCTTTCTCAATAAATTTCTTTAAACAAGAGGGGAGAAAAATTGTGATAGTTACAAATTGTGTATATGAGATACAACTAAAATCGTGTTTTGAAAACATAATTTTTGTTAAAATTTCGTTATTTTACAAGTATAACTGAAGTCTTATTTTCAAAATACGACTTCAAATGGAGTGTGTACAGCAATATATAACTTAGTGTATGCAAAAATAATTAGCAAAAAAAAAAAAAAAAGTTTTTGAAATTTCATTAAAAGCATTGGCAAAATATTAAGTAGTGTTTCTTTAAAAATAAAAATAAAAATCCTTCCCAATTTTCAAGTGTCAAATTTCTCAAAATACCCCAGATGTTGTGATACAATGCAAATCTGATAGAGTGATAGTTAAAAACAAATAAAAAAAATAAAAAATAAAAACTTCAAATTCAAAATATAATTACAGCTAGGAATTTTGACATAATTTGAAGGATATTAAAGTAAAATGTTTTAACAAGTTTAGGAACAAAAAATAAACATATTAAAGTTTAAAGGCCAAAACCAAACTTTTGGTAAATTTTAAGAACGAAAAAAATATCATCACCAAAGCAAAAAAACAATGACTATATAAACAAGGGTGTTGCTCGTGTATTAATTTCATAATCTCATTTATATGAATTCCAGCAACATTTCAATGGGTGTGAGAGAGTATGTAACAAATGTCAAAATTCAAAGATCTAGTGGAAGGAATCTAAAATTAGTATATTTAGAGGAATAAAACTATAAAAGTGAAAACTATAGTTCAAAATGTACACTTTTTTTAGTGCAAAGAGAAAGAATTCTAACAAAATCTCTTGCATGGTCCGTTTGACTGGTCAGATCAACCTTGATCTGACCCGTCGTCCTGTACTTTCTAAAAACTCTTCTACCAATAGCCATATCGATCTTTTTCGAGCGGGTAAAATCTCACTATCATCCTTAGCTAATTTTGAGCATCCAAATACAATAAATTCTTTTAGGGACTGTAATCTATAAACGGCGCTTGGAAGACCCAAAAGATTTCTGCAATGGCTTAGATTCAATAAGGTAAGACCAGTTAAATGTTTAATTGATGAAGGTAGATCTACAACTGCAGTCCCACTTAAATGAAGCTCCCTTAATCGTTTCATGCCTTTTGCAAATTCTGGAATCTTCTTGACTTTGGAGCAACCAGAAAGAGTAAGATTTTCAAGAGATTCCATTTCAAGCTTGCTTGGAAGACTTACAAGACTTGTGCAATCTTTTAGGTTCAATAAAATTAGGCGTTTAAGTACACCAACAGATTGGTGAACCTCAATTAAGTTTGTACAGCCTTCAAAATCTATGCTCTCAAGCTGTGGAGCCTCTGAGAAGTTTGGAGTCTTAATAAGATCTTGAGAGTGACTGAGTTTGATGAATCTTAACTTGCCCAAATGTTGTTAATGAGATTAAATTGTAGAATGATAGCTAATTAGAATTTATTTTTAGCAAAATAAATAATATTGAGGAATTGAGGGAACTATGTTACCTTCACTCCCTTCCAAAGTAGTTTAATGTTGCTATGGCACATTCTAAGCTCAACAAGCTCCCTTGGTTCGAAATTTGGTGGCAAAGATTTTAAAGGATACCCATTCCATTCAATCACTCTTAACTCATTAGGAAAATGTGTGAGTCCATTTCGAAGTTGCACATTGTGAATTTTGAGCAATACAAGATGATGCATCTTTGAAAAGGCTTCTGGATTCCAATGGACCTCTTTTTGTACAGGCAAGTCGAGGACTATGCTTTGGATAGCTGTTGTTTCCTAACAAACAAGAACAAGAGATTGGTAAATTTCATAATAAGAGTACAAAGATTATGTAAATTTTTATTTTCTTAATAATAGAGAGGGTTTATATTTAAGTTGAAGATTTCTACATAACCTCTTACCTTAATGTTTGTAAGCACAAGGTGTCAAGGTCAATGTCCGTTTGCAACCATAGCCTTTGTCGTTCCCAAGGAGATTTAGGGGACTCCCTAAAAGTTATTTCTCTGCCCATTTGTTGTACTAGAGGATGCATCCACAACCGATTGTTTGACGAAACACTTAAAAGAGAGATTTATCAATAAGAACCCTTATTCCAATTGCTGGGTAAAGATTAAGATAGTCTAATATTTCTTCTACACGATCTTGGTCCTCCCCATTAAAGAAACATGCAATATGTAGAAATATTTCTTTTTCTGTTTCTTGTAGAGCATCAATACTTATTTGAAATATTCGTAAAATGTCTGTTGGAAAATTATTTTCAAGCATATCTAAATAACTTCTCCATGCAGGGATGGTTCTGTCGAACAGACTACTACCCAAAAACTTAATAGCTAAAGGAAGGCCGTAAGCATAACTCGCAACCTGATTGGACATCTCCATATAACCTTCAGGAGGACATTCACTGCGAAAACATTCCAAACTGAAAAGATGAAGAGCCTCTTCACTACTCAATTCCTTAGGCCTATATATTCCATCAACTCTTAGTCTCTTAAGCAAATGTTCATCTCTCGTTGTAATGATAATTCTACTTCCTGGACCACAGCAATCACGCATGCAAGCCAAACTTTCTGACTACTCCAAACTTTCTACATCATCAAGAACCAAAAGTACCTTTTTATTACATAGCCTACGCCTGATCAATTGGACTCCATCTGAAGTATTTGATATTTTTATATCTTTTTGCATCAAAATTTCACAAAGAAGTCGTTCTTGCAAATAAGCTAAACCATGTACTTTAGATTCTTCTCTGACAGTATGGAGAAAGCTACTACCTTCAAATTGATTTGAAAAGCTATCATAAACCACTCGTGCAATAGTTGTCTTATCAATACTAGCCGTCCCATCTATCCCAATTATGCGGACATCGGTCAATCCTATTTTTAAGTCTGAATATACTTCCCATACACGAGAATCTATTCCAACCAAGTCCTTAATTAGTTTTATGGAACTTAGTCTTTCGAATATCTTCTCCACAATTGCATTAATATATTCTGACTCCTGCCTGCAAAATGAGTGAAGAGCCATAATTTATTTTTTGGACCAAAGTATAAACAAAATAAATTGGAATTCAAGAATGAAAAATATTCTAAAAATTCAAGACTAGATTAAAATAGGAAACTAAAACTAACATCTATTTATAAACTAAAGAAAAGATACAAAATAATAAAATTTCAATACATTTCAAATATATTATCTGTTAACATTACTAATCAAAAAACAAGTAAGATCCAAATGGCTAGTCCTCTTCACAGCTTTCGCTCACAAACTATGTGTTGTTCTTCCTGCTGTAATAGTAAGTATTAAACTACACATTCTGCAATATTATGCTTTGGCTAGGTGTTAGTTAGATAGAGATACATGTTTAATTAATTATGGCTAAATTATAAATCACACCCTTAACTTTGACCAAAATTTAATTTAGGCATTTAACTTCAATTTTTTTTAATTCAATCCTCTAATTTTAATTGTTATTCAATTTAATCCTCCATTAAAAATGCACTGTTAAATGCTCCAAAAAATGGCATTGTTTTGGGTCTTACATTAAAAAAAAATGCAAAAAATTGATAAAAATATATTGATTTTCTTAATATTTTTAAAAATTCAAGATATGGAAAATTTAAACCAAATTAAGGGAAGGACATGAAAAACTTTTTCCAATACTTTTCCAGTAACCAAATAGAAAAAGAAAGAAGAAAAAAGACTTACTAGCCTAGTTATCTTTTCCAAATCTAGGCATTATCATCCACAAAGACAATTACTAAATTAGTCCCAAACCCAACCCCATTCTTTTCCCACAACACCTAGCAAAAATTAATAATAATCCAAATTGAGCTAAAGAAGCAGAGCCCCTTTTGGACGGCTTAGATAAGATCTTGGCTGTAACAGATGCCCCTCATAGCCTGTCAACTCTAGTGCACCTCCATCTTCTTCTACAAGCAGCCAACAGGTCTACTTCTAATATCAGGGAGAGGGAGACTTGTCCCATATCGAGCATATATGAGGTTGATCTAAGATTTATTAACTATAAGGAGCCTCATTTGTGACTAAACTAGTCTTTTGGGGGTATAGCGCAATTGTGACTAGAACTTTTCCTTGAGTCATTATAGTATGTGTGTGATGCAACTTTGTGGTCCAAATCAATGACAGACTTATTAATAGAGTACTAATGGACTCATGACCCCCTAGAGCCCAAATCACCATCAAACTTATTATATGCATTAACTCTCAATCTTAAGAGGATGGTGAACTCAACGTGAAGTGTTGATTGTTTTGATGTATACTAGAGTGAGATCTTCTACGATCAATACGTCAGTGACTTTACCAGATCTCTTATTTAACCATTAGAAACTTCATCAATTGAGCTAAATGCAATTTAAAGTAGTCTAGGGATATCTCGATTAGTTAAACAAAAACTTAAGTGTAACCATATTTTTGTAGTGGAATAAAATGTGGTTAATGCTAACTTTGGACATATTATAGGATAACAGGAGGCCCAAGACCATGGGAGTTAGGGTTTATTTTTCCCTTTGGTCTCACCTCAAGTTATATACATAATCCCTTATGCTAACTTTGGTCATTTACCAAAAATTAAAAAGTTGAAGATTTGGGTGGTGTGGTATCTAACTGCACCTAAAAGATTTTATTTTCACATTTTTTTTCCATGCCATCAGCAAGATTACTTGACATATTTTCTATGCTGCATTAAATCCTCAATCACAACAATTAAATAATCGATATGGGGACTGGGTTTGGTTTAGTGCCAGAGCATTTAACAAGTTTTAAGAGTAAGACTTCACAAACTATGAAAAGCAATTAGATTTCAAAGCAATACAGAAGAAAATACTGAATAGATGCTAAAAGAGCTGTAAAATAGAATAATAAAAAGAAATGAGGAACTTGATGAAGCAAATTAAAAGAAGATCAAAAAAAAAAAAGACTTACCCTTTTGGTATAACCCACCCACTGATATTGGCAACTTTTGTTAAAGCAGCCCTCCATGTTTTCACCTTCTCCATATTCTCCTTAAAAACTTCTTCATGCTTCGCAAATGCCTCATGAAAGCTACCTTTCTGCTTCCGCACCTCAGTCGGATCAACATCAAAGAAAACTGGAAAAATTGTTTGCCCCATCTTTTTCTGGCACTCGACAATCTTTACAAGTTCATCCAAGCACCAACTAGAAGATCCATAGTTTTTTGAAAAAATGACCACCGAAAACCTTGACCCTTCAATGGCTTTCAAGAGTTCTGAGGGAAGGGGCTTTCCTCTCTCGAGTTCTTTCTCATCTGTAAACGTGGGGATTCCTTTCTGGGTTAAAGCAACATACAAAGGACGCAGAAAATTGTGGTGGGTGTCCTAGCCTCTAAAACTGAGGAACACGTCAAAAATCCATTTACTAGTACGCAATGAAAAGCTGGTTCCATCGGTTTCAAGAGCCATCGATCGGTTTCAAGCTACTTCTATATTTTCTTGAATGGATATAGCATACCTTGTTTCACTTTGAAGAAGAAAAAATAGGGAATTAAAAAGTTGGAGAAATAAAGGATGTGGGTGTGCATGTGAGAAAAGAAATTATGGATTTAAGATATATTGATATTGATGAAATGATAGCAAATGCTCAACAAGTTCTAGAAAGAAGACAGCATATTGAAAGTTTTTGTTTTTTGTTTTTTTGGGGGTTAAAACACGACTTTCATGCGAACTCCCTAATATTGAGATGCTCTGGCATCTCAATAGGACTTTGATTGTCCTCATCCCCAAGATTCTTGGCCTGAAAACCATTAATCATTTTAGGCCGATCAGCCTCTGTAACACAATTTACAAAATCGTGACTAAGATTCTTGTTCGTCGACTAAAACACCTCATGCCCACTCTAGTTTCACCCTCCCAAACAGCCTTTATCTTAGGAAGCGCTGACAACGTGATCATCGCTCAAGAATTAGTCTACTCAATTGAGCGGAAAAAAGGGAAGGAAGGATTCATGATAATCAAAGTAGACCTTAAGAAGGCGTATGATAGATTAGAATGGAGTTTTGTGAGGAGTATGCTTGTGAGTTTGGGGTTTGGCCTAGACACTGTGGAACTTATCCTATGCTACATCTCTACTACCTCGGCAGCGTTGCTTTTTAATGGGGATCAGATTGGAGAAATTTGTCCCTCCCGTGGCTTGAGACAAGGTGATCCGATTTCACCTTACATATTCATTCTTTGTATGGAGTATTTGAGTACCTTAATTAATTTGAAGTGTGAGGATGGTAGTTGGAAGAAGATTAAGGCATCTCGTAGTGTTCCCGGATTCTCCCATATTTTTTTTGCTGATGATCTCCTTCTGTTTGCCAAAACTGATGAGAGAAATGTTGAGGCTATTGTGAAGGTTCTTGATGGGTTTTGCAAGCTCTTGGGCCTGAAAATTAGCAAGGAGAAATCCAAAATTTTCTTCTCACCTAATGTCATAGTGGAGGATAAGTTGAATATTGTGAACTTAACGGGGATTGGTGATACCAATAACCTTGGGAAATACTTGGGTTTCCAGATAATCCACAAGTGAAGGAGACAGAATGATTTTAATTTTGTCGTGGGAAGAGTCCAATCCAAATTGGATGGCTGGAAATCCAAATGCCTTTCGCCGGTAGGGAGACTTGTTCTTATCAAGATAGTGGTGAATTCCAAACCTGAGTATTTTAAGCAATGTCATAAACTTCCGATCAAGGTTTGTGATGATTAATAAATTGGTGAGAAACTTTCTTTGGGGTTCTACGGTGGATAAGAAGAAAATTCATCTTATGGGATGGAACAAAGTCACAAATCCAACTAATTTGGGAGGTCTCGGGATTTTTGATATGAATGCAAGAAATTCTACCCTTTTGGTAAAGCTTTGTTGGCGGATTGCTGCTAGTCTAGGAATGCCGTGGGCTCAACTGCTCACTTGTAAATACCTTACCCCTCATCACTTAAGGGGAAACTCTAGGAACCAAGCTGCCTATTGGATTTGGAAAGCATGTAAGGTGGGAGGGGTTGTTTTTTAATAAGGGGCTAAGGTGGTCCTTTGCCAATGGTGAGAGTGTGAGTACTTGGGCTGACTTTTGGCTCCCCTCCAAACCTCTTAGGCAGCAAATTGAAGGCCCTTTATCTAAGGGAGAAGACAAGCTCTCGGCCAAGAGTTTGAAGGAAAGCATGGAGTGCATCTCTTTTGTCCTTCCTGATAGAATCCTACAAGAAACTAAAGGTATCCCCATTGCAGCAAATCTAGCCAAAGAAGACATGTTAATTTGGGCATTCTCTAAAGATGGATCCTTCTCCCTTAAATCTGCATATCTCATTGCAAAAGGGTTTAATCTCTTGAACCTCGAAACTAGTCCTCATCAATGGGTGTGGAAAGCACATACTTCCCCTAGAATCAAATTTTTTTTTTCTTTGGTTATGTACTCAACGCAGTGTGCTTTCAAAGGAAGTTCTTGGTTCAAGAGGGTTAAACCTTGATCCAACGTGTGCATTATGCCGGGAAGGGGCGGAATCTATCATACATACTCTTAGGGACTGTAGGGTGGCTAAAGCTGTGTGGAAAGACCTAAAATTTTGAGGCAAACAACCAGGATTTTTTTGGTTTGAATTTGGAAGAGTGGCTGAAAAAGTTTTGTGGGACTTCCATCTCCTACCCGAGACCCCATGTTCCATGGAAAATCCTATTTCCTCAAGCAATATGGACGATTCGGCTGCATAGAAATAAGGCAATATTTCAAACAGGGAGGGTGGAAGAGGGCACGAGTTTTCTTTGTCTTAAAAAAGGGGTGGAGTTCTATGCTATTGTTCCCAATGAACCCAACAAGCCTAGCAGAGTGCAAGTCCAAGTGAAATAGCACAAGCCTCCTATGGGTTAGGTAAAACTAAATACTGATGGGACTATGTATAGGAACCCGTTGAAGGTTAGTGGGGGTGGTATCTTGAGAAGCAGCAATGGTGATTGGTTAGGTGGGTTTGCGAGGAAGTTGGGCAACACTTCAAGCACGGTGGCAAAGCTTTGGGCACTGAAAGACAGGCTTACAATGGCAAAACAAATGGGAATCGAGAATATTTGTATTGAAGTGGATGCTGATTTTATTGTTCAACTTCTGTCAAGGCCTACAATGGTCAATCTAATGCTTGAACCCCTCTTAACTGATTGTAGGAACCTGATATAAACATTCCCTAACTCCTTGGTGGTGCATGTGTTCAGGGAAACAAATGGTTGTGCTGACTGGCTTGCAAGGTTTGGAACTGATCTTGATTTAACTGATTTTATCTTTTTGTTTAGTCCACCGGATGTGGTGGCTGAGATGGTGGTAAGAGATAAAGTTGGCCTTGTTTGTTGTAATAGACTTGTTATTCCTTAATTTTAATCTCAAGCATCGTTTACCAAAAAAAAAACAAGAAGAACTCCCTAATATTATATTAAATGGCGGCCATATAATATGCATTTTAATGTTGCACATTTTCAAAATATAGTTAGAAAAGAAAATTCATTTGCCTTTAACAGTGCATCAACGCAAATAAACAGTGTTTTGTGAGTGTAAACAATAAATCGGAATTTTTTTTTTTTTATAGTTTTTAGCAAAATAAACGATATCTAAACGTACTCTTATTCTCTCAGCAAGTTCTAGGAAGAACAAATTCAACAACAACAAAAAATGTTCTAGGAAGAACATCATTGGTAGGGCCGGCTCAACTATAGATGCAATTGATGTAATCACCTAAGGCCCCCAAATAAAAGAAGACCCTCACTTGTAAATATATATATATATATATATATATATATATATATATATAAAATATTTATCTATATATTTTAATTACAGAAAAAATATTTTTTGAATCATTATATCCTAAAAAGATCTCATTATATCCTAAAATGCAAAATTAAAAAAGCCCCATTATATCACTATTCCAAAATTTATTTTTTAGTCAGTACACTATCATTGCACACACAGTTGACAACGACGACAAGACCACACACTAGCACACAAAGGGCATAGCCACACCAAAGCTGGCTGGCCCACACTCACTAACCCATGACCCATACTCAATCTCAATGTATACTCAGCATAACATCCACTGCGCTATACACGTGTCTTTTAGACTTTTACATTTCACTTTATCAATTATTATAAATTATCACACCAATTAATAATTTAATGTATATCATATCAATCTATTTGTATTATAGTGATACTAATTTATTGTACATAATTATTTAAGGTTTACTATATTACAAGAAAGATTAAGCGGATTAGTCATATTATCAATTAAAAAAGAAATGTTAGAGGAACTTAAATACAAAAACTTAATTAGTAATTTTACATCTCAAAAAATAGGAAAAATAGATTTTAAATAAAAAATAAAAAGGCTCGGTTTAAAATTTTTGCCTAAGGCCCCCCAAAGTTGTTGAGTTGGCCCTGATCATTACAAGGGAGAGTAAAGTCACCTGGCACTTTCTTGGCAAAAGGGTAGAAAATATGAACGAAATCTTTTAAGTAATTATTAGGTATTTTTACTGAAAATGTTGACAATGTATCGGTAGTTATTAAGGATGAGTTTTATATTAGTTTTAAGCTTAATTTTTAATTTTTATTTTTTATGTACACCTTTTTATTTTATTTATTTATTTTTGCTTCCTCTCACCTTTTCAAATATTTTCAATGTTCATATATATATATTTTAACACATTTTTAGCAAAAAACTAGATAAACTTTTTTTCAAATAGACACTTAAGTATTTTCAAAATATAATAATGTGATTCTCTCTCTCCTCTCACATTCAAGATATATCTACCAAAAATAAATGTCAAATGTGAAAGTACCCGATATTTTAATTTGGGAGTACATAATAAAAATCCCTAAATCGCATTTAGTAAAAGGGATTTTGAAATAATTTAAATGAATGGGCACCCAGTCAAATCAAATACCCTTAAGGTGGCTATCTTAGTGCTGGGGTTTATGTGATTCTAGCTATACTAGGCTTCGTACTCATGGTCAATGATTGCCTACACACATATTGAACATGTGTATGTAGCCTAGAGGAACGCATACTCGTTCCGATAGTAGTAACCATAACTTCAACATCTACACCACTGCCCATGTTAGGTGAGTTAGTACTTCCCCAAGCCTTAAAGACTTGAGGAATTCATGAACTCAAGTTTGATAAGCTAATTCAATACAATCCAATTTCCAAATCATTTTGGTTATGCAACCAAAAGGTTTCTTATCGTTAAGATTTTTTTTCTCCACATTAAACAATGTTTTTATTACGTGGGCTTACTCGTGTATTAATTCCAAGGAAAATTATTAAATACTCTAAGAGTATTACAAATGCGTACTCCCCCTCTCACATGAATTGTAAGTTCCACTATAATTTAATTAGTAAAACCCACAGTTACATGAGAGGAAGGAGTACGCATTTAGAGTACTCCAAGAGTACCCAATATTTACCCTAATTCTAGAATCCCATTTATATGAATTCCAACATTACTATTTCAACGTATAACGGAGAGAAGTGTAATAAATGTGAAAAATCAAAGATGTAGTGACTAGCGAAAGCAGCGACATGTGAAGGAATCTAAAATAAATAAATTTAGAGGAATAAATGGGTGTTAAGAAAACTAGTGCGACAAGTAGTTTTGTAAATAGAAGATACAAATGGCAGGTAGCTTAGAAGTATTTATAGTGGAGTTAGTTAGTTATAGATTAGTCTTTGTTATGCCATGTCATTGTCAGCTGTTCTGTTATAGCAATAGTTAGTTTGTTACTTTTCTTTCCACTAATTTTGTTAGCATATATTAGAACAGAGCTGTAAAATTCTTTTCTAAGCTTAGTGCAATATTAAATTTTTTTTTCCTGAATAATGCAATATTTATTCAATCTCAATAAAGCGAAAAACCATGATATAGTTCAAAGATTACAATTTTTTAATAAAAGAATTTAAAAAAAACTTGCACGGCCCATTTGACCAATCAGGAGGACAACCTTGATCCATCATCTTGAACCTTTGAAAACTTCCTTCTCATGAAAAGAAAAACATGAAAAAGATAAACCTTTGAAAATATTTTCTAGCTATACCCATACCGGTTTTCTTTTTTTTATCCTTATCTAAGTTTGAGCATCCAAATACATAGAATTCTTTTAGGTACTCCATTCTAAAAACGGCACATGGAAGGCCCACCAGATTTTTGCAATGGCTTATATTCAATAAAGTTAGACCAGTTAAATGTTCAATTGATGAAGGTAGATATTTAATTGCAGTACCATTTAAATGAAGCTCCCGTAACTGTTCCATGTCTTTTGCAAATTCTGGAATCTCCTTGACTTTGGAGCAGCCAGAAAGAATAAGAATTTCTAGAGATTCCATTTCAAGCTTGGGCAGGAGACTTTTAAGACTTGTGCAATCTTTCAAATTCAACAAAATAAGGCGTTTAAGTACGCCAACAGATGGGTGAATCTCAACTAAATTTGTACAGCCTTCAAAATCTATGCTCTCAAGATGTGGAGCTGCAGAGAAGTTTGGGGTCCTAATAAGATTCCGGGAGTCACTAAGTTTGATGGATCTTAAACGGTTTAATTTCTGTTAAAAAAAAGGGTAGAATGATTGCTCATTAGAATTTATTTTTAATAAAATAAATAATATGGAGAAGTTGGGGAAACAACGTTACCTTTACTCCCTTCCAAAGTAGTTCAATGTTGCTATGACACATTCTAAGTTCAACAAGCTTCTTAGGTTTGAAATTTGGTGGCAAAGATTTTGAAGAATACCCACTCCATTCAACAAATCTTAACTCGTTAGGAAAATGAGTGAGTTCATGCTGAAGTTGCACATTGTGAATTTTGAGCAATTGAAGATTACGAATCTTTGAAAAGGCTTCTGGATGCCAATGTACCTTTTTTTGTACAGGCAAGTTGAGGACTATGCATTTAATAGCATCTGTACCCTAACAATCATGAACAAGGGATTAGTGAATTGCATAATAAGAATACAATATTACATAAATGTTTATTTTCTTTAATAATAGAAGGGATCTATGTTTAAGTTGAAGATTTCTATGTAATTGCTTACCATATTGTGTGTAAGCACAACATCAATGTCCTCTGGCAACCATAATCTACTTCGTCTCGAAGGCCATTTAAGACATTCTTTACAAACAATTTCCCGGCCCATTTGTTGAACTAGTGGATGCATCCACAAGTGGTTCTTGTCTAAAGATAAATTTAAGAGAGATTTATTCATAAGTTCCTTTAATCCAATTTGCGTGTAAAGTCCCAGAGAGTCTAGTATATCTATTGTGCATTTTTGGTCCTCCCCATTGAAGAAACATGCCATATGTAGAAATATTTCTTTTACAAAATCAAATAAACCATCATAACTTATTTGAAATACTTGTAAAAGTTCTATTGGAATATTATTTTCAAGCCCATCTAAACAGCTTTTCCATTCAGGGATGCTTCTGCCGACTAGATGAGAACCCAAAAACTTAATTGCTATAGGAAGGCCGCGAGCATAACTGACAACATGATCGGACATCTCCTTATAACCTTTAGGAGTGTGTTCACTGCCGAAACATGTCAAGCTGAAAAGACGAAGAGCCTCATCATTACTCATTTCCGCAGGGCTATACATTTCATCAACTTCTAGTTCCCTTAGCAAATCTTTATCTCTCGTTGTAATGATAATTCTACTGCCTGGGCCAAACCAATCACCATGGCCAACCAAAAACTGTACTTGATGCAAATCATCAATGTCATCAAAGACGAGAAGTACCTTTTTATTACATAGCCTGTGCTTGATCAATTGGACTCCTTTGTACCTACTTTCAACTATTATATTTCTTTCCATCAAGATGTCAGAAAGAAATTTTTTCTGCAGATAAACTAAACTCTGTCTTCCGTATGTTTCTCTAATACCATGGAGAAAGCTACTAGCTTCAAATTGATTAGAGAAGCTATCATAAACCACTCTTGCAATGGTTGTCTTACACCTGTCCCATATATCCCAATCATGCGAACATCAGTCAAACCTATCTTTAAGTCTGAACATACTTTCAATACATGAGAATCTATTCCAACCAAGAAGCCCTCGTTTAGTTTTCTGGAATTCAGTGTTTCGAATATCTTCTCAACAATTGGTTCGATATATTCTGACTCCTGCCTGTGAAAAGAGTGAACAGCAGGAATTTATTTTTTGGGACCAAAGTATTAAACAATTTTTTTTTTGGATTTCAATAATTAAAAATGGTCTAAAATTCAAGAGTAGGTTAAAATAGAAAATAAAATTAACCTCTATTAACAAAATATAAAACTAAAGAAAAGATACAAAATAATAATGTCCCAAAACATTTCAAATATTCTGTTAGCATCACTAATCAAAACAACAAGTATGATCCAAATGACAAGTCATCTTCTCAGCTTTCACTCACAAACGAAGGGTAGTTCTTCCTGTTATGAACCGTTTGTATTAAACTACACGTTGTGAAACATTATGTTTTGGTCATTAGGTGTTAGTGTTTTTTTTTTTTTCTTCTTCTTCTAATCAGCAGGGTCGTTAGTTTAACATTCTTGCGATTTTAGTGGGATAGTTTTAATAATCATAAGGTTTTTGGAATGACCCCCAACGGCTAGCTAGTATACAGTAATTATCTAACGAACTCTGTTACAATCTGTTTCCAGTATATAAGAACAGAGCAACTGTATTTTCCGTTTGGGAGAAGGTGAAAATTAATTTCTTCACTACTTCTTGGGTAGAGCTAGTGTCAACAAGAAAAAAAAACCATAATATTGGTCAAGATATTAGTCATTGAGGTGAAGATCAAGTAAAGTTTCAAGAAGATTATTTACAAAAATTTATTTGAAATCAAGTTTGTTGCATCAAGGTATTTTATTTAAATACTTTCTAATTAAAATTTCAAATTCTAGTAAGTATGTGGTTATGGATAATATGATCCTGATTTTAATTCTGATATGTATTTCATAGATGAGATGCATGTAGATTATTCAGCAATAGCGCATAGGACGGAGCTGTACATTGAATAAGAAAAAGAAAAAGGTCATGACCTAAAAGCGAAAGTACTAGGTATATGTGGGTTGAGCTTTAGAAGCTATGCCCTATAAAATTAAAATTGGTATCTAAAAGTGCTGTGAATTGAATAAGAAAAAGAAGAAGGCCTACCCCATCGGTATAACCCAACCACTGATATTGGCGACTTCTTTTAAAGCATCCCTCCATTTTTTCACCTTCTCCAGATTCTCCTTAAAAACTTCTTCATGCTTCGCAAATGCTTCTCCAAAACTCCCTTCCTGCTTCCGTACCTCAGTTGGTTTAACATCATAGAAAACTGGAAAAATTGTATGCCCCTTCTTTTCATGGCGGCATTCGACAATCTTTGTAAGTTCATCTAAGCACCAACTAGAGAATGCATATTTTTTTGAAAAAATGACAACCAAAAATCTTGATCCTTCTATTGCTTTCAAGAGTTCTGAGGGAATGGGTTTTCCTTTCTCAAGTACTTTATCATCCTTGAACGTGGAGATTTTTTTCTCAACCAAAGCGTCATATAGAAGACGCAAAAACCTGTGGCGAGTGTCCTTGCCTCTGAAATTAAGGAAGACATCGAAAATCCATTTACCAGTACGCAACGAAAAGGTGCTTCCGTCGTTCATAAGAGCCATCGGGTGTACTAGCAAAGTTGCTACGATGTTCTCTTCCCAATCTTGAATGAACAAAACAGGTATTGATATTGAGAATACACTTATAATTAGAGTTGGGTCACAAAAAGAAACAGGTAAAAAAGAAAAATGTTGATGTACGGTTGCAGAGATTGAGAGAAGTGATCTATTATCTTGAAATAGATATACCTTGTGTCAAGAAGGGAACTAAAAGCTGGAATAATAAAAGAGAAGGGTGTGCACGTGTAAGTTGGAAATTACAGATTAGAGATATAGATGCAATGACTGTCAGCAAAGCACAAGTTCTAGGAAGAACATCAATGGAATCTTACTTAGAGAGAGTGTGAGAGAGTTAAGCCAATACCCGTTCATGGAAATAATGGAACGCGATATTGGCATTGATGCAATGACATAGGAAAGACTAAGCAAGTTCTACGAAGATACAATAATTAAAGAAAGGGCGTTGTAAACGGGTGCTGTACAGCACCCGTTAGTGTAATAAAATTTAAAATAAACTCTCTCAAAACACTCTGAACGAAGTATAAATAAATATATAGTTAAAAAAATAGAGAAAATTTTAACCAAGCAAATTGAACGATTTGCAATGATGAATCATGAACCTGCATTAATGAGGAAAAACTGACAACACAAGTCTTTAGTCGGTGAGGTTGACTAGATAAGTGGGTACCAAAGACGTCGCGTGGTAGATACTGATCATTGACGGGCTAATTGTCCTAGCTATTACACTCGCATTAAACTCAAATGTTGACGTTGGGCCCGCGTGGCTTGAATTACCAAGCCCAATTCGGTCTTCTAAACCAAATACGACAACGAGTATAAATCCTAGTACAGCCAACATATGACATACATACATGTACACACATATATATATATATATACACACACATATATACTGATACACACACACAAATATATATATATATACACACACATATATATATATATATATATATTAGGCTTGTGTTGTATGGCAAGAGAGAATTAGACAATTCCTAAAAACCTAGCAACAGTTGCATAAGAAGAAGAATAATGTTTTCTTGTCTTGTGGGTGAGAGAAATGGTGTATTGGGATTTGGGTTTCTTGAGAGTATTTTTGTGCACTATTGTATCTTTCTATTTTCATAGTGAAATTTCTCTGTCATCGCTATAGAGGTAGGCAGTTTGTCGAACCACATAAATTCTTATATTCTTTTGTGTGTGCTTGTTATTTAATTTCTGCTTATTTATTGTTATTGATTTGAGTCTCGTGGTGGGAAAAAAGCACCAAAAGAAGAAAATTATGAGAAACAAGGAAGGGATTAGCCACCAAAGTTACTAGCACAACATTGACTCTAGTACCCAGGGAAGCAAAAGAAGGGAATTAGTGGTACCCCAGAACCCTAGGATGACACTATAAAATGGGGAAGCAGCCAACAGTGAAGGGGCATTCAGTAACAATGAATGAGAATAGAATCATTGAGAAAACTCTGTAAAAAAAACTCAAAAGAAAGGAGAATACCGTCTGGTATCCTCAAACAGCCACCATAGAACATACTTGGATTTAAAGGTATTCAAACTTTACAAGTCTTAAAGGCCTAGAGAGCCATCTAAATCTGTAATTTTTTAGCTTATTTGGACCTTGTAATACGTCCTAGTAAGCATATTGTAATACACAATTAAGAAAAGTAATGGAATATCCCACATTGTTTTAAGGATCCTTAACGTTTATTCTGTGTCTTTTGTTTATCACATTGTTCCTTTACTGTTTCTTGTTGTTCCATGCATATATATTTCTTGCTTGTTAGTATATATGTATTGTAGGATTCCTGCTCTATGCACCACTTGGTTTGTAATCAACCCATTTAGCTGCTCTGAACCAAGCCTAGTCCCTTAAAACTAAAACTAAAACGCCAGGATCCTTGCTTTAGTTTGGGCCTAGACACCATCCAAAAAATGACCCTCATATAGCGACTTCGCTGGGGACTGGGTAAAGGAGAGGGAAGAAGCAGTCTCTTCGCAGAACATGGCTCCAAGACCAAGGAACAGCAAAGATACCAATGTGCCACTTGCGGCATCTAAATCTGTAGAAGAAAATGAAGAAGCTTCCAGACAAAGGAACGAAGTACCTCTGGCAGAGCAGGAGGTTGTCTCAGGACAAAGGCGCGCAGGGCAGAAGCTAGACCCCGTGACCCGAATGGCAGAAATGCTGAAGGATTTGCAACAAGAGATTCGCCTCATCAAAGAAGGCAGGCCCCAAGAAATCAGGGATAACGCCCCTGTGGTCAACCAAGATAGAGCCCAACTAGAGGGAGGGTCGGCGGTAGGAGGTGGAACTAACCTCCAATACCTCACATTGGCAAATGTCAATGCCTTGCTGGAGCAAGAAAGGAAAAAACTCTCGGGGATCCCCAAGCAATTTTTCTTGGGATCCTCCATTCCCATCAAAGTTTCTTGGCAAGCCATATCCCAGAGGATATTCAAAAACCCTCGTCTCATCTATCAGACATTCATTCCAATATATTTTTCCCCCCCCCCCCCCCCACATGTGTTATTATTATTTTCATCATTCAGAAACTCATTTAACTCAACACAATTCCTTAAAACACTTCTATGAATCTCACTTGCAATTAAATCATCATCAATTTGTGCTATATTAAAACAAGAATAAAAAAAAAAAAATCAATATCATATTATACGTTAAATGAAATATGGATTACAAATAAAATAAAAAATAATAGTTCCGTCTTGAGGTAGTCCATTTTAGTCAAAGTAATTCATTGGAACAAGTTGATGAGTCTTACTTGCAACTAAATTGTCATCCATTTCTGCTACATTAAAACAAGATTAAAACAATCAATATTCAATATCATATTTTAGAATAAATGAAAAAAAAAATTATACAAATAAAATAAAATAATAGTTCATTCTTGAAGTAATTCATTTAAGTTAAAACAATTCCTTTTAACAACTTGATGAGTCTCACTTATAACTAAATTCTCATCCATTAGTGCTATACTAAAACAAGATTAAAACAATCCACATCATATTTTAGGATAAATGAAAAAAAAAAAATGATACAAATAAAATAAGATTAACCTCATATTCAAATATATTTTTTATAAAAAAAATTATTGTACCTTGCAAATAATTGCTTAATCCTTCATTGAACACTTGAACTTTTCATTATCTTTTTCTTTTTTTTTTTTTTTTTGGGAAGTGGGTTTGATAATGGTAAAGTGAAATAAAGTGAGTTTGATATTGGTAAAGTAAAAGAAGATGAAGAGTAAAATATTGATAAAGTGAAATTGGGTGGGAAATAAAAAGTAAAATGAAGAAAAATGTGTTAGAGGGGCATTTTTATCCTATAATTATTGTAGAAACCAAAGTACATGTTTAACATCAACTCCAACTGAAAAGTAAAAATTTGTTAATATCCTATGCAGCTGAAAAGTACATGTCTAACATTAACAGAGGCTGGCCGGCACCTGTTAACAAAGTCTTTAAAAAAATTGCACCCTATTCTTTGCTATCATGTGCGACAAGTTGTGGCAATGTCAGAACATAGTAGCATTTGCGAGAGAACTCCAAGTCCTTTAAAATGATAGCAAAAGAGGAAACTAGAACCTACCTTCTTCACCTTAATGCTTGGGGATCGATCCTTGGTAGAGTTTGTCACACCTACTCCCCATTGGAAACAATTTTATTTCTTCAAGTAATTCCTTATATTTTTTATATTTCACTTTATATAAAAAAAAAAAGTAAGTTTTACCTTATGAATTTAAACTAGTACAATCAGATTCTAGCTGTGAATGTGGGTGTGAGGTAGCTTTCTTCCATATCGGTTACGCGTTCATCGTTCAAAATTTGAAGTGGGATTCGTGGGAACCAACCCAACATATGCTATCTGAATTTGGCTCTTCTCTATTATTAGATATTGCCTGAGATTGGGCTCTGTAGATCAAATCCACTTTCCTTGCCTATTTTTTCTTTCACTCTTATTCTTTCTTTCTCTCAAAACACTTGAGTCAAATGAGATCAGTATAAATAAATATACTTTCTCTCAAAACACTCTGAACGAAGTATAAATAAATATATAGTTAAAAAAATAAAGAAAATTTTAACCAAGCAAATTGAACGATTTGCAATGATGAATCATGAACCTGCATTAATGAGGAAAAACCGACTACAGAATTCTTTAGTCGGTGAGGTTGACTAGATAAGTGGGTACCAAAGACGTCGCGTGGTAGATACTGATCCTTGACGGGCTAATTGTCCTAGCTATTACGCTCGCATTAAACTCAAATGTTGACGTTGGGCCCGCGTGGCTTGAATTACCAAGCCCAATTCGGTCTTCTAAACCAAATACAACAATGAGTATAAATCCTAGTACAGCATATATATATATATATATATTAGGTTTGTGTTGTATGGCAAGAGAGAATTAGACAATTCCTAAAAACCTAGTAACAGTTGCATAAGAAGAAGAATAACGTTTTCTTGTCTTGTGGGTGAGAGAAAGTTAGGGTGTATTGGGATTTGGGTCTCTTGAGAGTATTCTTGTGCACTATTGTATCTCCAAATTTTCATAGTGAAATTTCTCTGTCGTCGCTGTGGAGGTAGGCAGTTTGCCGAACCACGTAAATTCTTGTATTCTTTGTGTGTGCTTGTTATTTAATTTCCGCTTATTTATTGTTATTGATTTGAGTCTTGCGGTGCTATCTGCACAACAAGTGGTATTAGAGCCAAGTTAGGATTCAATCCTTTGAACATAGTAAAGATGTCAAGCACAAAATATGATGTAGAGAAGTTTTGTGGTAAGAGAAATTTTTCTCTTTGGCAAAGGCGGATGAAGGATCTCCTAATTCAACGAGGAGTTCACAAGGCCTTACTTGGGAAGGAGAAGAAACCAAAAACGATGAAGAATGTATAATGGGTAGAGATGGATGAGAAAGCAGCTAGCGCTATTTATCTCAACCTAGATGATGAGGTCATTCACAACATCCTAGAAGCAAAGACCGCAAAGGAGGTTTGGGAAAAACTAGAAGGTCTTTATATGAGAGAATCTGACGAACAAATTGTACGTGAAGAAGCAACTGTATAGTTTGCATATGAAGGAAGGTTCAGATCAGTTGGAGCATCTCAACACATTTAATATGTTGACGCTCCAACTGCAAGTTTTGGGGTGAATTATAAGGACGAAGATAAAGCGTTACTCTTATTAGTGTTGCTTCCTACTTCTTTTGATCATCTAGTGACTATGTTGATGTACGGGAAAGAGACTATAGTACTCAAGGAGGTGACTAGTGCTCTCTTGTCACACATAAAGATGAAGCAAGATGGTGATGGTTCTCAGGCTGATGGACTGATTGTAAAGTTTGAGTCAAGCAATAAGGGTAGAAGCAAGTCAAGAGGATGGAACTCCAACAGGAATAGATCACAGTCTAAATCACATGCAAAGAAAAATGTAGAGTACTTTTATTGTCTTAAGAAAAGGCACTGCAAGAATCAATGTAAAGAGTTGAAAGAGCATTTAGAGGAGAGGAAGAATGGAAAGAAGCCCCTAGAATCAGCTAGTGTTGCTGAAGAAACATTAGATGACGGTGAAGTTGGTGCAGATTTACTTTCAATTTTGTCAAGTAACAATGTTCTATTGGAATCTTGGGTTTTATATTCAGCCTGCTCATATCATATGACTCCAAAGAAAGATTAGTTTGACATGTATAAGCCTTAAAACAGTGGTATGGTCTAAATGGGTAAGAATTTTGTATGCTCGGTTATTGGAATTAGTATCGTGAAGATCAAGACGTTTGATGGAGTTGTGAGTTCTTAATAATGTTAGACATGTTCCAGATCTTAGAAAGAATTTAATTTCTTTATGAGTATTGGATGATTTAGGCTATTCATACTCATCAAAGGGTGGAATCATAAAAATTACCAAAGGTGCTTTGATGGTAATGGAGGGACAAAAAGTAAGCACGCTTTACAGATTGATTGGGAATACAATTGTAGGAAGAGTTGCAATCACCACTCCGGTGGAGTCAAGCACTAACGACACAAAATTATGGCATATGCGACTTGGCCATATTGGTGAACGTGGTTTGTTAGAGTTGCACAAAAGAAATTTATTGAAGGGGGTGAAGACATGCAAGCTAGACTTCTGCAAGTATTGTGTGTATGGGAAGCAGCATAGAGTCAGTTTCAAGACAAGCTTTCATACAAGTAAGGGTGTTCTTGACTACATTCATTCAGATGTTTGGGGTCTAGTATCAGTTTCTTCTCATAGTGGTGCTCAGTATTTTGTCAGTTTCATTGATGACTACTCTAGAAAGGTATGAATTTATTTTATGAAGCATAAGTTTGATGTGTTTGGCATATTTAAAAAGTGGAAAGCTCAAGTTGAGAATTAGACTGGCAGGAAAATAAAATACCTTAGAACAGATAATGGACTAGAGTGTAGAGATAAAGAATTTCACAAGATTTTGTGAATTTGAAGGTCACTTCACAATTAAAGGAACTCCACAGCAGAATGAGATTGTAGAGAGAATGAACAGAACCTTAGCAGAAAGAGCCAGATGCATGAGATTGAATGCAGGGTTGCCTAAGGTATTCTGGGCAGAGATAGTTAACACAGAAATCTTCATTATTAATAGATCTCCATCATCAGCCATTGATTTCAAAATTCCAGAAGAGGTTTGGTCAGGTAGATCAGTTGATTATTCGAGTCTAAAAATCTTTGGTTGTCCAGCTTATGTGCATGTGCAGAGTGAAGAGCGTTCTAAATTGGATTTGAAGTCAAGAAAATACGTATTTCTTAGTTTCGAAAAAGGCGTTCAAGGCTACAGGGTTTGGGATCCAATCTCAAAGAAAACAGTGATCGGCAAAGACGTCATATTTGATGAAGCCTTTATGTTGAAACAGAATGAAGCAGAGACATGTGATGATAGTCCACAGGAGAAATTAGCTGTTGAGGTGGAGTTTAATGAGAATAGTTCACCTAGTGATAAAGGTGATGCTGAGATTGATCCACAGCAGCAAACAAGAAGAGTCTTATTCAATTGCTAAAGGTAGAGAGAAATGGGTTCACAAAGCAACACAAAGATATGGCTTTGAAGACATGGTTAGTTTTGCTCTCGTAACCAATGGTGGATATCTATTCACTTTCAAGGAGGCTACAAATAGGAAAGACAATGATAAATGGCTTGTAACAATGTTAGAATAGATGGAGTCACTACAAAAGAATAAGACTTGGGAATTAGTGAAATTGCTTAAGGGAAAGAAGGTTATTGGTTGCAAGTGGATATTCTGCTAGAAAGAAGCATTGTCAGAAAAGGAAGGTGAAAAATTCAAGGTACGGTTAGTGGCTAAGGGTTACTCACAGAGAGAAGGAATTGATTATAATGAGATTTTTTCACCAGTTGTGAAGCACACCTCAATTCGAGTAATCCTAGGATTTGTGACAATGCATGACATGGAGTTAGAGCAGCTAGATTTGAAGACCATGTTCCTCCATAGAGATTTAGATGAAGAGATTTACATGCAACAACCAAGGCTTCAAAGAACCTGACAAGGAAGATTATGTTTATCTGTTGAAGAGATCATTATATGGCTTGAAGTAGTCTCCCAGGCAATGGTGCAAACAGTTTGATTCATTCATGGTCACACATGGGTACATGCCCTTTGAGTATGACTATTGTGTTTATTTTAGAGTACTTGCTGATGGCTTTTATATATTTCTTGCTCTATATGTTGATGACATGTTAGTAGCTGCAAAGAGTAAGCAAGAAATTGTGAAGTTGAAGTCTTTGTTGAGTAGTGAATTTGACAAGAAGGATCTTGGAGCTGCCAAGAAGATCCTTGGGATAGAAATTCACTGAGATAGAGGGGCTGGTAAATTATGGTTATCTTAGAAGGGATATCTTAAGAATGTGTTAGAGAATTTTAGTATGCTTGATGCAAAACCTGTTAGTACACCCCTTTCTACCCATTTCAAATTGTCCTCATAGTTGTGTCCAAGTTCAGATGAGGAGTCAGAGTATATGTCTAAAGTGTCATATGCGAATGCAGCTAGGTGTCTCATGTATTTGATGGTGTGCACTAGGCCTGATATTTCTCATGCAGTCAGTGTGGTTAGTAGGTATATGTCAGATCCAGGCAAAGAGCATTGGAATGCAGTAAAGTGGATCCTTAGATATCTTACATGCACACGTGATTTCGGTATCCTATCTGATCAGAGAGCTAATACAGAAGTTGTGGGTTATGTGGATTCCGACTATGCAAGGGACCTTGATTCTAGAAAGTCCATGACAGGCTATGTGTTTAGGTTTGCTGGTGGCCCAATTTGCTAGAAGTCTACATTACAAGATGCAGTTGCTTTATCCACTACAGAAGCAGAATATATGGTGATGACAGAGTCAGGAAAAGAAGTCGTTTGGCTTAATAGACTGGTTAATGAGCTTAGTTTCAAGCAAGATAGCATGGTGCTACATTGTGATAGTCAGAGTGCAATTCATTTGGCAAAGAATCAAGTATACTGTGCAAGAACAAAGCATATTACTGTACGGTATCACAAGATCAGAGAATGATTTTCGTCTGGTGATATTTCTTTGTCAAAGATTCTCACTAGTGAGAATGCCTCTGATATGTTAACAAAGCCAGTTCCAACAAACAAGTTCAAGCACTGCTTGGACTTGATAGGTGTTTGCAGTTTATGAGCCCTTAAGGGCTAAGGTGGAGGTGATGGAGGAGTTTGCTCATGTAGCTTGATCAATTCAAGCCAAGGTGGAGATTTGTTGATGTTGGGGCCCGTGTGGCTTGAATTACCAAGCCCAATTCGGTCTTCTAAACCGAATACAACTAGAAATATAAATCCTAGTATAGCCAACCTATGACATATATATATATATATATATATATATATATATATATATATATATATATTAGGTTTGTGTTGTATGGCAAGAGAGAATTAGACAATTCCTAAAAACCTAGCAGCTGCCGCATAAGAAGAAGAATAGTGTTTTCTTGTCTTGTGGGTGAGAGAGAGTTAGGGTGTATTGGGATTTGGGTTTTATGAGAGTATTCTTGTGCACTATTGTATCTCCCTATTTTCATAGTGAAATTTCTCCATCGTCGCCGTAGAGGTAGGCAGTTTGCCGAACCACGTAAATTCTTGTGTTCTTTGTGTGTTCTTGTTATTTAATTTCCACTTATTTACAGTTATTGATTTGAGTCCTGGGTGCTATCTGCACAACATCAAAAATCTAGTTCAAAATTTTTTGCTGAACAAAAATCTAGTTCAATTTAATAGGTAATTTCTTGAAGTTTATGAATGCTGATATTTTAATTGATGTTGCAATAAAACCGCATATAGTCCTTATGGATACTGCATTCTTTTGTAATGATACAGATAATTTGACTCATGTTTGAACCAAAAGCGACTTCCTAGGTGATTCTTTGTGGGGGCAAAACAATTCCAGCTTTGTTGGCATGTAGTAAATTCTCCTATCTTTCTCACGCTTGATTTTGTGATTTTTAAACGCAATGCAGCAGAGGTAGTCAAAGAAATTAAAGAGCATCGTTTCGAAGTTCCTTGGTCCATTCATGGCTTAGTGCCCATTTGGGAGCTTATTTTCATCAGTTTGCTGGGCTTAGAAAATAATTTGTTCATAGATATAACTGTATCTAGAAGAAGATAGAATTTTTTTAAAATTGTACATTAACCAATAACTTATGACAAACATGACAAGAAGTTGCTGATAGAAAATACTTTGCAGCTTGAGAGTAGAGACTTCTCTTTTTTAAGTTGAAGTGAGACTTTTCTGACCCAGCTAGATGGGTTGTTAATTATAATGCTAATGGACCTATACCCATATCTGTTCTCCGTACTTGTATTTTGGTCCAAGAGTAAAGAGATGAGCCTGGCCCATCTTGTCGCCTTTGTTATCTTTCGTCTCAGTAAATTTCTTTAAACAAGAGGGAAAAAAATGTTCTCTTTCTCAATAAATTTCTTTAAACAATAGGGGAGAAAAATGTTGATAGTTACACATTGTGTATATAAGACACAACTAAAACCATGCTTTGAAAACATAATTTTTGTTAAAATTTCATTATTTTACAATTATAATTGAAGTCATATTTTTAAAATACAATTTCAAATGGAGTGTATACGGCAATGTATAACTCAATGTGTGCAAAAATAATTAACAAAAAAAAAAGTTTTTGAAATTTCATTAAAAGCATTGGCGAAATATTAAGTAGTGTTTCTTTAAAAATAAAAATCCTTCCCACTTGTCAAGTGTCAAATTTCACAAAGTACATCAGGTGTTATGGTACCATGCAAATCTAATAGAGTGATAGTTAGAAAAAAAAAAAAAAAAACCCCCTCAAATTTGAAAAATAAACACTTGAAAAAATTTTATTTTCCAAAAATTATTTTCACCTATAAATTATTTTGCGGTTGGAAAATATTTCCATCAAGCCAAACATAACCTAAAAGTACACGTGATTTTTTGACCACCATATAATTTGTTGGAAGAAGTTTCCTCCAAACCTATTTTGAGGTAAACCTTTATGCTAAGAAAGGACAAGAGTCTTATAAAAAAAATATAAAAAAATAAAAAAAGGGGAAAGGATTTGAGTCTTTTTCCAATGGCTAAGGCCTTGTTTGGATTTCCCTGAACTAAGTTAACAAATCCCAATTTTGTTAACTCATAACCCAAAATCGGTAGGGCCCACGGGTAGCATGCTTGTTTGGACGAATTTTCAAACCATTAACTCAATGATGATATCTCATAATTTTGAGTGATGGGTGAGCAGTTTTAGAAACACAGTGAAGCTGTTTTCAAGTTAAGAGTTTTGAGTTATCAGTGGTAGTTTTGCAAATTTCCAGCAAACACAGGTCCCACAATAGTGTCTCGTCCCATCATTGCAGGCTTTTGTGAGCAACAGACATTTTTCCTCATTAATTTCCCAACCACCAGACCATACTCTTCCTCATCGCTTTCCCTTTTCCTTTCTCCTAAACCCACAGCACAAGCACAACCTGGTCCAAAAGCATTCTTGTAATCCATTTGAAAATCTTTTGCTCCAGTTTTGTTGATCAACACAAGGCCCAACTCCAACAAAGCTCCGTTCACCGATTCCATTTTCAGGTGAGACCCAAACGCTCCCCCTCCATCTGTTTACATGCCTAAAGCTGCTGGGTTCTGCCTTTCCCCCCCCCCCCCCCCATGTTCCTCCATTCCTTCACTGTGAATACTTGGTTAAGAACAATGTCTCAGTATAGCTACTCATGTATATTTTTTGCTTTATGTTTACTCTTTACGTTGGCTGTGAATGCCTGTTTACTCTTGGATGCCCTTCATGTTTACTCTTTATGTTTATGCCTCTTTTTTGTTTTTTTCTTTTAGAAGTTTCTTTGTCTTGTTCCTTTGTTAGAACCATGGTATTATGAATAATGTCTCAGTATTTGTAACCATGTACTGTGAATGCTTTGCTCTGCTTTTGGCTTGGGAAAAAAAAAAAAAAAAAACTTAGCTACCCTTGTTAGAGTACTCTACTTGTATGCCTTTGTTTCTGATTTCCTTTTCTTTTCTTTTTTAATTTCTTTGCTTAATCTGTGTTGTGGGTTCCCCGGCTTATTTGCTCTATTTTCTGACTTGATTGGAAAAAAATTGTTAGCTTTTTAATGCAAGTTTGCAACACATCAGGAAACATGTACCCCTTCATAATTTTTTCATATTGATTTATTTGACGAAGATGAAGCACTGTTACTAATGAAAATAAGATGATACCTAACACACCTTTAAATCTTACTTGGATCACATACACGGATCTCATGAAGTGCCATGATGGGGTTTCATCTTTAGATTCTTGTATGTTGTTGTCAACACAATTTTATATGCATTCATAACCAGAGTGATGAATTGTTTAACACATGGGACAATGTTGAATATGAAGGAAATCCTATTCTTCCGCCCGGTAGTGGCAACAAGGGAGCTTCCACCAGCACCATAAACCAAGGCATGTAGTGGAAATGTTGGATGCATCAAAAAGACGTATGACCCACTTTAGGGATGACATCACCGATGCTATGTGGGCTGATTATGTCACCCGTTGGCATTGATTCACCCCCTGAATTGTATTGTAAATGCTTACATTTTGATATTTATAGACTTGGTAGCATAGGCCAAGCGATTAGCATTTACTAGGTGCATGTTCAGCAGGTATTATGTATTTTTTTGTAACGGTATTGCGCTATTTTGGAACCAAAAATGTATGATGCGCATAAGTTTGGTATTTAGTATTTGGACCATTATATTATGCACTATTATACCATGTCAATGGTATTTGAAGTTTCTGTGAAGTCCACATTTTGCCTATTTTTTACATTGGTGATGATGGGTGATTTTGTAATGGTATAGCGTGATTTTATAATTTATGTTACACATAATCAAAGCAATTTTGATACAAGTCACTTAGCACAAACATATATAAACAATAGAAATAGCAAAAAATAAGAATGTTGCCATTACAAAACAGAAATATTATATATAAGGTTACAACAAGTCTTTCATTCAACACATACGTTGCTAGACCCAACACCTACACTACAAGGCACTCCCAACACCTACAATACATTTCCATGTCCAACCACATAATAGAATTTCATTAAGCAAACCACTAAGCCAGATTCAAAATCATGGCAAACACATTTGTCGTAATCCAATCTCCCTAGACACAAGTGAAAATATAAACAATACCACAAATGCCAACTATGAGTCGCTAGAGCATTCTCGAATTTATGTGCTCAAGCATTGGCCACACGTTATGCAACCCTTGCTTTTTCAGCACTACGCTTTGCTACTCTTTCCTTGTGGAGTGCGTCTGCTACCATTGCACGGGCTTCCGTCTCATTGTTTTTTGCTATAGCTGCCTCGACCTTAAGCCTAGTAAATTTCGCAATTACAATCGGTGCTATTTCAGCACCACGCCTACATGGCATGCCATCCAACCACTTAAAGGACTTCCAATGTTCATCGCTGCCCTGCATATTAAACAAAGCTGGTAAGTACATGAGTTGAGGAGCATAATGACTTTAACCAGGAAGGGATGGAGATAGTAAGCACAGTTAATACTTACAAGCTTCCAGTGTCTATAGCCATAAAACTTTCTACCGAAATTATGGAGCTGCAAAGATGTCCGCAACACGCACTGATCCATGTCACGCACTGATCCATGTCACACACATGCCCCCTATAGTTGGAGTTATAGCTACTTGCACTTGCCTCTGACATTGTTTGAAACCTCCACCCCTACATGTATAGACAACCCAAATAATTTATAACAACAGATTCCTTAGCAATATATGCATACATATATATATATATATATATATATACACACACACCAGAAGTGAAATAAACCACATTGTAAACAGATTATCTAAGCACTGCATGTTGTTTTTCGCGTGAATGCCAAATCTAATTAATGTTAAACAAAGGGAAACTTATACAAATCTTCCTAAGGTCTATTATATCCTAAAATTGATCCTCCAAGTTGTCACTCTCAAGATTCGATAGCTTTATAATGCTACTGACTCACATGAGTTACCTTTTCTTCCAAATAAAATTTCAGCAGAAGCAGAATCCTATTGATGAGGTGAGTCCTTTGTTACTGGTATGGTAAGAAGCATACTTAAGGTTATTTTTCACATGTATAGGATTAATAAAATTATCTGTGTGTGTACCCATTTGTGAGAAAGAAAAAGGAAGAGCCATTTGAATTTTCTTTTACAGAATACTTCCACAAATTGCAATTTGAATCCACTGCTTTTACTTTGCCAAAAACACAGACAAACCAACAATCACAAACTCCATCCATCCCTACTCTATACTACTCATATAGTAGTGCCCGGTACCATAAAAGCAGTAAGAACTATCTTCATTGTACTATAATGTTCATCAAAACTAGCTAATTTCTATAATAGGGAAATTGTAAGTGGGAACAATTACCATTAGTTCTCGCTAACAAAACAAGAGCACGCAATCAAGGGAACAAATTAGAAATAGAGACCTTTCTGCCGTTAATGAAACCTGACTTAATAATTTTCTAACACAACCAGAAAATAACACCATCTGATTGTTGAAGACGGAGTGTTGGAGATGGAAAAGAAAAAATGATCAAATATAAACCCAACATCATTATTGTAATAGAATTGTCATGATCCAATAAAAACCCAACATCATGAAAGTTCTTACAAATATGCGGAAGACAGAGGTTATGGCACAAGTTTCATTTGGCATATACCCATTGAAGAGGAGAAAAATGTAGTTCACGGATCCATTTAGCTGAATGTCACAATATGAGGCTGGCAAGTTGATAATTGACGGATCCAAGGTGCACGGACGTAGAGTGGACGGATGTAAGCGGCACATGGTAGTCACCTGCTTTGATTTAGCTCCAAGGATTCCTAAATGGAATCAACTTGCATCTCATGCTTAACTTTAAAAGAATCCCAATACGAAAAGAATTCTAACTTGCAAGGGATTCTGTAATATACGCCCGTTAAAAGAGGATCTTCCTTGGAAGGAAACACCTTGATGCGTAAGAAACGGAGGCTGACTCTACTATAAAAACCCATGAACCCTCAGAATACAAGATTCGCATAATTCACTCAACTCTAGCACTCTAGGGTTGCAAAAAGTTCTAACTTGACCTTCAGAGAGTTTTTGGCCGACACCACACTGGTGCTCTCTGTTAGGTCTTTTCCTTTTTGTTGTGCAGGTATCATTTCAACCTTGTGAGGACTGTGTGACTTACTGGTGATTTTTCGTCATCATCACCCACAGTTCCGACAAGGGTTTAGAAGCTGAATGTAATTGTAGATGGGGAAATAGGGATACCTGGGATGTGATCGAAGTTGGGCTCGCGAATTCCTCCTTGTGGGTTTCCTGATTTGAAGATCAGAATGGAGAAAGGAAGCCTTGAATGGACCTTCGGTCTTCTTGGGGTGGGATGGAGGTAAAAGATAGAGATCAAGTACATAGTTTTCCAAAATATTTATAAATCTAAAATATAAAACAAAATATACAAGCCCAAAATAAAAATTAGGGCAACAACAAAAATTACCAAAAATAAAACTAAAAAAATTAAGCCTAATCAACTTACTTAATCAAAACAAACAATCACACCCTTTTAGAAATTTATAAACAAAATATTTTTGTCCTTATTTAAGGGAAGACGCATGCAATAAAGACCACTTCTTTATGGGTGTGTTTAGATACCACTCATTTTGCTAAAATTGAAAACTTAATACTAAAAATACAATAGATAAAGGTAAAAGGTAAAAGTTAGTTGAAAAAGTACAGTGAGACTCATAAATAGTACCAAAAAGTGTAGTGGGACCCATAAATAATAGAAAAAATAAGTTGAATAGTAAAATAATTTTAATTTTCCATCCCAATCCAAACACACTATATTTGCTTCACTTCGGGACAACCAAACAAGCTCAGGTTAAGTTCTCCCTCTATTTGCTTGAGGGGCCCTGGTACTATAAGCCTGAATTATTCTCTTGTAACTCTCCTTCAGATAAGCTAATTCAATACAATCCAAGTTCCAAATCATTTTGATTATGCAACCAAAAGGTTTCTTATCGTTAAGATTTTCTTTCCCCACATTAAACAATGTTTTTATTACATGGGCTTACCAATTCCGCGACTTCCACGAACACTGATTCTTTGAGCTCAATATTACTCATGTATTAATTCCAGAATCCCATTTATATGAATTCCAACATTACTATTTCAACGTATAACGGAGAGAAATGTAATAAATGTGAAAATTCAAAGATGCAGTGACTAGCGAAAGCAGCGACATGTGAAGGAATCTAAAATAAATAGATTCAGAGGAATAAAAGTGTGTTAAGAAAGCTAGTGCGAGATGTAGTTTTGTTAATGGAAGATACAAACGACAGGTTTCTTAGAAGTATTTATAGTGGAGTTAGTTAGTTATAGATTAGTCCACGTGGAAGCTGACTTGGAATTTGTTACGTCATATCATTGTCAATTGTTTTGTTATAGCAGTAGTTAGTATGTTACTTTTCTTTCCACTAACTCTGTTACTATATATTATGAACAGAGCTCTATAATCCTTTTCTAAGCTTAATGCAATATTCTTTTTCTTTTTTTTTTGAATAATGCAATATTTATTCAATCTCAATGAAGTGAAAACCATGATATAGTTCAAAGTTTACAATTTTTTTAATAAAAGAATGCTTAAAAAAAAAATCTTGCATGGCCCGTTTGACCAATCAGGAGGACAACCTTGATCCTGTTGGGTGCACTGCACCATGAGTCCAGCCCACGTAATATTCATGCTCATTTAATGATCAAGTCTTTTATGTTTCTTTTTTTCGATACAAAATAGAATTTCTACTCTAATCTAATCTAAGTATATATGTGTGTGAAACTCCCTCCTGAAAACTTAAACCTCAGCCCTTTTCCCCCACACCCCACAAGCATTTATACTTATAGAGTGACCATCACACCAAAGGTGAGCGGTGGTAGTCTTTCATGTTTCTTAACTTTTCTTCATTATGTACAAAAGTCAGCATGAGTTATTAGGGTTGGTTGGCTTAGGTGTGTTGGACACGCTGAAGGAAGAAAGAAAAGAAAGAAGCAACAGGCAATGGTCATTTGGCCAAGGGAGAGTTGAAGAAAAGAAATTGGTTGAAGCAAAGTGAAGATACGTGGCTTGCATTTATTGTGAGTTGATGTGAAGAGTGTGAAAGGGAGAAAAGAAAGGAAAAGATGAAGAAATAAATGGAGAGGCTATTCAGCCATTTCAGCAGAGGAAAAAGAGGAGAAGTCCCAGCAAGTGAGACTGAGGACTGCAGTCTTGAAGAACTTCGTTAGTGAGTGAGAGCAAGCAAGCAAAAGAGAAGAGAGAAATAGAGAGAGTAAGAGAAAATTGTGAGAGATACACAATGAGAAAGAGAGTAGAGAGTGAAAAGAAAAGGAGAGTTTTTTTTCATTGCTCAAGTTGTATCTCTAAGTGTTGTAATCTCTATTTAATATAGTGAAATTATTCGGAATTTGTCCCGTGGTTTTTCCCTTCAAGGAGAAAGGGTTTCCACATAAATATTTGTGTTATTGTGTGGTTGTGCTTTCGTTGTGCTTGCTGAAATTTGTTTACAGTTATATAGAATTTTCCCAATAGATCTATCATCTTGAACCTTTGAAAAATTCCTTCTCATGAAATGAAAAACATTAAAAAAAAAAAAAAAAAAACCTCTAAAAATATTTTCTACCCATACCCATACCGGTCTTTTTTGATAATCCTCACCTAATTTTGAGCATCTAAATACATAGAATTCTTTAAAGTACTCCATCCTAGAAACGGCACGTGGAAGACCCACCAGATTTTTGCAACGGCTTAAATTCAATAAAGTCAGACCAGTTAAATGTTTGATCGACGAAGGTAGATTTTTAATTGCAAGTACCATTTAAATGAATCTCCCGTAACCATTTCATGTCTTTTGCAAATTTTGGAATCTCCTTAACTTTGGAGCAGCCAAAAAGAATAAGAATTCCTAGAGATTCCATTTCAAGTTTGCGCAGGAGACTTTTAAGACTTGTGCAATCTTTCAGATTCAACAAAGTAAGGCATTTATGTACACCAATGGATGGCTGAACCTCAACTAAATTTCTACAGCCTTCAAAATCTGTTCTCTTAAGCCATGGAGCCTCTGAGAAGTCTGGAGTGCTAATAAGATTTCATGAAGGATTGAGTTTGATAAATCGTAAACTAGACAATTTCTGTTAAAAAAAAAGGGTAGAATGATTGCTCATTAGAATTTAATTTTAATAAAATAAATACTATAGAGAAGTTGAGGAAACAACGTTACCTTTACTCCCTTCCAAAGTAGTTCAATGTTGCTGTGACACATTGTAAGTTCAACAAGCTCCTTAGCTTCGAAATTTGGTGGCAAAGATTTTACAGAATACCCACTCCATTCAACAAATCTTAACCCGTTAGGGAAATGAGTGAGTTCATGTTGAAGTTGCACATTGTGAATTTTGAGCTATTAAAGATTAGGCATCTTTGAAAAGATTTTGGTGGCAAAGATTTTAAAGAATACCCACTCCATTCAACAAATCTTAACCCGTTAGGGAAACGAGTGAGTTCATGTTGAAGTTGCACATTGTGAATTTTGAGCAATTAAAGATTAGGCATCGTTGAAAAGGCTTTCAGATGCCAACGTAACTTTTTTGTATAGGCAAGTTGAGGACTATGCATTTAATAGCATCTGTTCCTTAACAATCATGAAAAAGGGATTAGTGAATTGCATAATAAGAATACAAGATTAAATAAATGTTTATTTTCTTTAATAATAGAAGGGATCTATGTTTAAGTTGAAGATTTCTATGTAATTTCTTACTATATTTTCTGTAAGCACAACGTCAATGTTCTCTGGCAACCATAATCTACTTCGTCTCCAAGGCCATCCAAGACATTCTCTAGATACCATTTCCCGGCCCATTTGTTGAACTAGAGGATGCATCCACAAGCCGCTCTCATCTAAAGATAAATTTAAGAGAGATTTATTCAGAAGAACCCTTAATCCAAGTTTCATGTAAAGTTGAAGAGTACCTAGTATATCTTCTGTGCGATTTAGGTCCTCCCCATTGAAGAAACATGCTATATGTAGAAATATTTCTTTTAATGAACCAGGTGGACCATCATAACTTATTTGAAATACTTGTAAAAGTTTTGTTGGAATATTTTTTTCGAGCCCATCTAAATAGCTTTTCCATTCTGGGATGCTTTTGTCGACTAGATGAGAACCCAAAAGCTTAATTGTTAAGGAAGGTCCCGAGCATAACTGACAACATGATCGGACATCTCCTTATAACCTTCAGGAGTGTGTTCACTGCCGAAACATGTCAAGCTGAAAAGAGGAAGAGCCTTTTCATTACTCATTTCCGCAGGGCTATATATTTCATTAACTCCTAGTCTCATTAGCAAATCTTGATCTCTCGATGTAATGATAATTCTACTGATTGGACCATACCAACTATGCTCTCCAACCAAAAACCTTTAATTGATGCCAAGAATCAACGACATAAAAAACGAGAAGTACCTTTTTATTACATAGCCTGTGCTTGATCAATTGGACTCCTTCGTACATACTTTCAACTATAATATTTCTTTCCATCAAGATGTCAGAAAGAAATTTTTTCTGCAAATAAGGTAAACCCTGTCTTCCACATATTTCTCTAACATCATGGAGAAAGCTACTAGCTTCAAATTGATTAGAGAGGCTATCATAAACCATTTATGCAATGGTTGTCTTACCGATACCACCTGTCCCATATATCCCAATCATGCGAACATCAGTCAAATCAAATTTTAAGTCTAAACATACTTTCAATACACGAGAATCTATTCCAACCAGGCCCTCGTTTAGTTATATGGAACTCAGTGTTTTGAATATCTTCTCAACAATTGGTTCAATATATTCTGACTCCTGCCTGCAAAAAGAGTGAATAGCAGGAATTTATTTTTTGGGACCAAAGTATAAACAAATTTTTTTTTGGGATTTCAATAATTAAAAATGGTCTAAAATTCAAGACTAGGTTAAAATAGAAAATAAAATTAACATCTATTAACAAAATATAAAGTATAAACTAAAGAAAAGATACAAAATAATAATGTCTCAATACATTTCAAATATTCTGTTAACATTACTAATCAAAACGACATGTATGATCCCAATGACAAGTCATCTTCTCAGCTTTCACTCACAAACGAAGTGTAGTTCTTCCTGTTATGAGCCGCTTGTATTAAACTACACATTGTGAAATATTATGCTTTGGTCATTAGGTGTTAGTGTTTTTCTTTTAATTTTTTTTCTAATTAGTAGGGTCGTTAGTTTGACAGTCTTGAGATTTTAGTGGGATAGTTGTAACTGACCCCCAACGGCTAGCTAGTATACAGTAATTATCTAACGAACTCTGTTAGATAATTACACTCTGTTTCCAGTTTATAAGAACTGAGCAAGTGTATTTTCCGTTTGGGAGAAGGTGAAAATTAATTTCTTCACTACTTCTTGGGCTATATTAAATATTAGCATTGATACACCATATTGAATATGCTAGTATGGATGCGGAAGTGAAAGCATAAAGTATAGAACACAATAACACACAAGAGTTACGTGGTTCAGCCTAACGGCCTACATCCACAGAGAAAACCCTAAAGGGCTACATCAATAATATATTAGAATGTAGTACAAATCCTGTGTTACAATGAACCATAACATGTATATATATAGTAGACTAAACCATAGACTAATAGACTTCTAGTACAAGTAGAAGACTTGCCTTGCACACAAAGTAAAATTAGGCTTGAGTTTTTACTAATGGGCTAATATATCTAACAGGCTAATATATCTAATAGGCTACACAGGTAGAACTAGTCTCAACAAGGAAAAAACCATAATATTGGTCAAGATATTACCCATTGAGGTGAAGATCAAGTAAAGTTTCAAGAAGATTATTTACAAAAATTTATTTGAAATCAAGTTTGTTGCATCAAGGTATTTTATTTAAAAATTTTCTAATTGATATTTCAAATTCTATTAAGTATGTGGTTATGGATAATATGATCCTGATTTTAATTATGATATGTATTTCATAGGTGAGATGCATGTAGATTATTCAGCAATAGTGCATAGGACGGAGCTATGCATTGGCTAGGAGGCCATGACCCCTGCCCCTTTTTTTTTTCTCTAAAATCGAAAAAAAAAAAATCAAAGTTGGTATCTAGAAGTGCTGTGAATTGAATAATAAAAAGAAAAAGGCCTACCCCTTCGGTATAACCCAACCACTGATGTTGGCGACTTCTTTTAAAGCATCCCTCCATTTTTTCACCTTCTCCTTAAAAGCTTCTTCATGATTCGCAAATGCTTCTCCAAAACTCCCTTCCTGCTTCCGAACCTCAGTTGGTTCAACATCAAAGAAAACTAGAAAAATTGTATGCCCCTTCATTTTCTAGCAGCATTCGACAATCTTTGTAAGTTCATCTAAGCACCAACTAGAGGATGCATAGTTTTTTTTTTACAAAATAACAACTGAAAACCTTGATCCTTCAATTGCATTATAGAGTTCAGAAGGAATGGGTTTTCCTCTTTCGAGTACTTTATCATCCTTAAACGTGGAGATTCCTTTCTGAACCAAAGCAGCATATAGAAGACGCAAATTATTGGGACGGGTATCCTCACCTCTAAAATTAAGGAAGACATCGAAAATCCATCTACCGGTACGTAACAAAAGGGTGGTTCCGTCGTTTATAAGAGCCATCAGCAAGCATAGTTGCTACGATGTTCTCTTTCCAATCTTGAATAAACAAAACAGGTATTGATCAGCTATTGAGTATACACTTATAATTAGAGTTGGATCACAGAAAGAAACAGGTAAAAAAGAAAAAAATTGATGTAGGGTTCTCAAATATTGAGAGAAGTGATCTTTTATCTTGAAATAGATATACCTTGTGTCAAGAAGAGACTCAAAACTGGAAAAATAAAAGAGAAGGGTGTGCACTTGAAAGTTGGAAATTACAGATTTGAGATATTGATGCAATGACTGTGAGCAAAGACTTAGAGCATCCACATCAGTCCCTCTATTTTACACATCTATTTATACACTAAAAACCTACTTTTTATATTTTACACATTCACTTTTACAAAACACCTACATCAATTCATCTATTCTACCCATCTTTTAATTAAATAATCAATACTCTCACAATTTTTTATTATTTCTCCTAACAACTTTTACAAAACGCGCGCTTTCTCTCTCCTTTCTCATTTCTATTTTTTTTTCTCTCTCTCTCTCTCTATTGGTTTCAGATCATTTCTCTCTCTACCCAGTTCAGATCATCACCGTTTCAGATCATCTCTCTCTCTCTCTCTACCCGTTTCAGATCATCTCTCTCTCTCTCTCGATTAACTCTTCAATCCGCTCAGATCAACTCTCTCTCTCTCTCTCTCTCTCTCTCTCTCTCGATTAACTCTCTAATCCGTCGAATCCGAGCTCCGATCCACGATTCACCAGCTCCGAGCTCGGATCCACTCCAATTCACCAGCTCCGATCCACTAGCTCCAATCCGAGCTTCGAGTTCCGACCCACGATCCACCAGCTCCGAGCTCCGATCCACAAGGTCCGATCCACGATCCACCAGCCACGAGCTCCGATCCACTATCTGTGTGTGTATCTCTGTTTTTTTTTTTTTGAGCAAATGTATCTCTGTGATGGTGTCTGTGTGTTTGTGTGTGGGTGTGTTTGTGTGCATCTGAGGAAAACAAAGATGAGCAATTAACTGGGTTTGTTGAGCACAGATAGGAGAGAAAAAAAAAAAAAAAAAGGAGCGAACGGAAATTAATAAAAAAAAGAATAAACGAGCTACAGTAGCCGTGTTAATATACACGATTACTGTAGCTCAGGGATGGATTTACATAATTTTGCATATTTTTACACCTATTAATATGGGAGTTTTTTTGCTCAAAATGTATAAAATTGGTAGTTATTTGTATTTTAGAGGATTTTAGAGAGATTGATGTGGATGCTCTTAGCAAGTTCTAGGAAGAACATCAATGAAATTTTACGCAGAGAGAGAGAGAGAGAGAGAGTGAGAGAGAGTAAAGCCAAATACGCGTTCATGGGAATAATGGACCCAAATCGCATCTTCCGGTCAAAAGGAACGAGATATTGACATTGATGCAATAACATAGGAGAGACTAAGCAAGTATACCTCTTCAATAGGTTCTATCATGGTGGCCCCCTCTTCAATAGGTTGAAATAAATTTTGGATAAAGTTGCCCAGAAACTGTTGCCAATTGGAGAGTTTTTATTTTTATTTTTTATTATTATTAGAAGATTAAATCTTAATGACCTATCACATGCTATATTGCGACTTCCAATGTTGAAATCCTGAGCACCTTTTGCTATTTCACCCCACGTACGGTGGTTATCAACCTGACTTCTCTACTTCAGCAATGTTTTTATACTCAACCTATGGAAAACCAGGTGAAAATGTTTTTGTAGCCGATCCAATCTCTTGGTTTGGATAAGGAAGATGGAAAAAAAAAAAAAATTATTTTCCAAAAATTATTTTCACCTAAAAATTATTTTTAGATTATCAACCAATTTTAAATCTTTAGATTGGTAGCAAACAAGTTCTTTTAAGCTGTGTTTGTTTTGACGAATTTTTTTTGAAATTTTTTTTTTTTTGCATTTTGTAGGTGTTTTGGGCACCTGAAAGTGTTTGGAAGATGAGAAAATGTGAGAAAGTAGTAGAAGATATTTTTTCCATAGCATTTTTAGAAATGCAACAAAACACTTGAAAAAAAAATTTATTTTCCAAAAATTATTTTCACCTATAAATTATTTTGTGGTCGGAAAATATTTTCCATCGAACTAGACATAACCTAAAAGTACATGTGATATTTTTTACCACCACATAATAAGTTGAAAGAAGTTTTCTCTAAACCTGTTTTTGAGGTAAACCTTTTTATGTTAAGAAAGAATAAGAGTCTTATAAAAATAAATAAATAAAAAAGGGAAAAGGACAAGAGTCTTTTTGCAGTGGCTAAAATCTCCAAACAAGTAGAACCCATCACTCCAAACCCAACATAAAATCCAAAACCCACATCTAAATAAAAGAAATAGAAAAAGCCCAATAAATCTATATTTGGAAGTCTTGAACAAATCCCACCGGGCCACCAGCCAACACTACATAAAAAAATTACATAAATGTCACCGAAACTTTACCAAATCTACATTTTAGCTCTTATACTTTTTGGAAAACTATATTTTGACCCCAAACTTAGATTTAAAACTCATAATTGGATAGATCCTTGGATAGCTAGCATAGGAAGTACCCTGGGGCGTCCTCCACCCTTCCATTTCTTGTTCCAAAAACTTCTAAATGTGTTGCTTGTTGACATTTTCTGCCATCTTTAGATTTTGACTCCAATGCCACTCGTTATGGGCTATATCCCTCTTGAACCATATAAAAAATCCTTCGGTCTCTTTCCAGCGGGTAAAATCTCATGGAGTTAGCTAATTTTGAGCATCTAAGTACAAAAAACATTTGTTAGGGACTCCAAAACGGCGCACGGAAGACATGCCAGATTTTTGCAATGGCTTATAAGGCAATTCTTCAATTTATGTTATGTAATATGTAAATGTATCTTCTTGACTTTTGAGCAACCAGAAAAATTAACAATATCTAGAGATACAATTTCAAGCTTTCTGGGAAGACTTATAAAACTTTGTGCAATCTTTTATGTTCAACAAAATAAGGCTTTTAAGAGTTAACCAAAAAAACAAAAAAACCTTTTTTAAGTACACCAACAAATGGGTGATCCTATCTTCTCCTCCCCTTTTCCACTATTTCCCAAATCAACCCAACCAAACATCCCCTTAATCTATTTTTGTTACTAAAAAGGTTGTTTGGAAGAATATTGTGGTCGCTAAAATCTTTGCTAAGGGCCTCACTTTTTTCTGATTTTTTATTTTGTGTAATTGCCATAAATCACGCTCCTCTCACATGGGATGAAACCCATAAGTGTGGACAAGAAATTTAAAAAAAATATATTAATATATATATATTAATTTTTTAAAATAGTAATTTTTGCAATTTTGTTTTATAATATTACAGTTTGCCTCCCTTAACAATGACATTGATTCTTTTCAAAGTAATCTTATAGCCACAAACTTTTCTACTACATTTTTTTTTTTTTTACAAACTGTTGAGTTAGCAAATTCTTATTAGTTTGCATCTAAAATTTAGGGTAAACTACGTATTTGGTCTCTATCATTTACGCCATATTTTGATTTGGTCGCTAACCTTTTAATTATATTAATTTGGTCTATAATTTTTTAGTATCGTGTCAATTAGTCCCTATAATTATCTTTTGGATGAAAAATTGCTAATGTGGCTAATGGCCAAAAAAAAAGTTTTCGTTGATGTGGCAATAAACTAATTTTTTATTTGGACCGTTTGCCATGCAACAATTTTGATCCAAAAGATAAATGGATGGATTAAATTGACATGACACCAAAATGTTAGGATAAAATTGAAACAATTAAAAGTTTAGGGACCATATTGAAACATGGCGTAAAAGATAGAGACCAAGTACATAATTTACCAAAAAAAATTATAAATCTAAAATATATAACAAAATAAACAAGCTCAAAAAAATTAAGGCAATGACAAAAATTACCAGAAGTAAAACTAAAAAAATTAAACCTAATTAACTTATTTTACCTGAAACAAACAATCCCACCTTTTTAGAAATTTATAAACAAAATATTTTTGTCCTTATCCCGTGGAAGACGCACGAAATAAAGACCACCTCTTTATATTTGCTTTACTTCACTTCGGGACAACTGGACAAGCTCAGGTTAAGTTCTCCCTCTATTAACTTGAGGGGCCCTGTAACTGTAAGCTTGAATTATTCTCTTGTAACTCTCCTTCAGATAAGCTAATTCAATACAATCCAATTTCCAAATTATTTTGGTTATGCAACCAAAAGGTTTCTTAATGTTAAGATTTTTTTTTCCGACATTAAACAATGTTTTTATTACATAGGCTTGCCAATTCCACAACTTCCATGAACACTAATTCTTTGTGCTGTAAGCCTGTGAAATTACTCATGTATTAATTCCAGAATCCCATTTACATGAATTCCAACATTACTATTTCAACGTATAATGGAGAGAAATGTAATAAATGTGAAAAATCAAAGATGTAGTGACTAGCGAAAGCAGCGACATGTGAAGGAATCTAAAATAAATAAATTTAGAGGAATAAATGGGTGTTAAGAAAGCTAGTGCGACATGTAGTTTTGTAAATAGAAGATACAAATGGCAGGTAGCTTAGAAGTATTTATAGTGGAGTTAGTTAGTTATAGATTAGTCCACGTGGAAGCTGACTTGGACAGAGTTGTATAATTCTTCTCTGAGCTTAATGCAATATTCAATTTTTTTTTTCTGAATAATACAATATTTATTCAATCTCAATAAAGTGAAAACCATGATATAGTTCAAAGTTTACAAATTTTTTAATAAAAGAATTCTTAAAAAAAAAAAAAAAAATCTTGCATGGCCTGTTTGACCGATCAGGAGGACAACCTTGATCCATCATCTTGAACCTTTGAAAATTTCCTTCACATGAAAAGAAAAACATGAAAAAAATAAACCTCTGAAAATGTTTTCTACCCATACTCATATCGGTCTTTTTTGATCATCCTCCCCTAATTTTGAGCATCCAAATACATAGAATTCTTTCAGGTACTTCGTTCTAAAAACGGCACATGGAAGACCCACCAGATTTTCACAATGGCTAAAATTCAATAAAGTTAGACCAGTTAAATGTTCAATTGACGAAGGTAGATATTTAATTGCAGTACCATTTAAATGAAGCTCCCGTAACCATTCCATGTCTTTTGCAAATTCTAAAAATCTCCTTGACTTTGGAGCAGCCAGAAAGAATAAGAATTTTTAGAGATTCCATTTCAAGCTTGGGTGAGAGACTTTTAAGACTTGTGCAATCTTTCAAATTCAACAAAGTAAGGCGTTTAAGTACACCATCGGATGGGTGAACTTCAACTAAATTTGTACAGCCTTCAAAATCTATTCTCTTAAGCCATGGAGCCCCTGAGAAGGGAGTGCTAATAAGATTTCGTGAGTGACTTAGTTTGATAAATTGTAAACTGTACAATTTTTGTTAAAAAAAAAGGGTAGAATGATTGCTCATTAGAATTTATTTTTAATAAAAGAAATAATATAGAGAAGTTGAGGAAACAACGTTACTTTTACTCCCTTCCAAAGTAGTTCAATGTTGCTATGACACATTGTAAGTTCAACAAGCTCCTTCGATTTGAAATTTGGTGGCAAAGATTTTAAAGATTACCCACTCCATTCAACAAATCTTAAGCCATTAGGAAAATGAGTGAGTTCATGTTGAAGTTGCACATTGTGAATTTAGAGCAATTGAAGATTAGGAACCTTTGAAAAGGCTTCTGGATGCCAATGTACCTTTTTTTGTACAAACAAGTTGAGGACTATGCTTTGAATATATTTTGTTCCCTAACAATCATGGACAAGGGATTAGTAAATTGCATAATAAGAATTCAAGATTACATAAATGCTTATTTTCTTTAATAATAAAAGGGATCTAGGTTTAAGTTGAAGATTTCTACGTAATTGCTTACTATATTTTCTGTAAGCACAGTGTCAATATCCTCTAGTAACCATAATCTACTTCGTCTTGAAGGCCATTTAGGACATTCTCTACAAACCATTTCCCGGCCCATTTGTTGAACTAGAGGATGCATCAAAAAACTTTTCTTGTCTAAAGATAAATTCAAGAGAGATTTATACAGAAGAATCCTTAATCCATTTGCCGAAAAAGGTTGAAGAGAGTTTAGTATATGTTCTGTGCGATCTCGGTCCTCCCCATTGAAGAAACATGCCATATGTAAAAATGTTTGTTTCTCGAATTCTTGTAGACCATCGTAACTTATTTGAAATACTTGTAAAAGTTCTGTTGGAATATTATTTTCGAGCCCATCTAAACAGCTTTTCCATTCAGCGATGCTTCTGCCGACTAGATGAGAACCCAAAAACTTAATTGCTAAGGGAAGGCCGCGAGCATAACTGACAACATGATTGGACATCTCCTTATGACCTTCAGGAGTGTGTTCACTGCCGAAACATGTCAAGCTGAAAAGACGAAGAGCCTCTTCATTACTCATTTCCTCAGGGCTATACATTGCATCAACGTTAACTCGTGGTGCCACTAATATACGTTTATCTCTCGTTGCAATGATAATTCTACTGCCTGGACCATACCAACTACGCTCGCCAGCCAAATCACCTAATTGATGCAACCCACTAACGTCATCAAGAACGAGAAGTACCTTTTTATGGCATAGCCTGCGCTTGATCAATCGGACTCCTTCGACCGCTTTTTCAAATCTTATATTTCTTCCCATCAAAATGTCAGAAAGAAGTTTTTTCTGCAAATAAACTATACCCTGTCTTTTATATGTTTCTCTAACATCTTGGAGAAAGCTACTAGCTTCAAATTGATTAGAGAAGCTATCATAGACCACTCGTGCAATAGTTGTCTTACCGATACCACCTGTCCCATGTATCCCAATCATGCGGACATCAGTCAAACCTATTTGTAAGTCTGAATATACTTTCCATACACGAGATTCTTTTCCGACCAAGCGTTCGTTTAGTTTTATGGAACTCAGTGTTTTGAATATCTTCTCAACAATTGGTTTGATATATTCTGACTCCTGTCTGCAAAAAGAGTGAACAGCAGGAATTTATTTTTTGGGACCAAAGTATAAACAAATTTTTTTTTAGATTTCCATAATTAAAAATAGTCTAAAATTCAAGAGTAGGTTAAAATAGAAAAATAAAATTAACATTTATTAACAAAATATAAACTAAAGAAAAGATACAAAATGACAAGGTCTCAATACATTTCAAATATTTGTTAACATTACTAATCATGTTGTGAAAATTGGGTGAAATAATCTGACTTTAACCCAAGGTTTAAATAAGAGAAGAAAATATGACACGAGAAATTTACGTGTTTCGGCAATATGCCTACGTCCACGGGAGGCGACAGAATAAATTTCACAATAATTGGGGAGATTACAATAACAACTTGAAAACATTTTCTCACACCCCAAACCCCAAATACACCCTTAATTCTCTCACAAATAAATAGAGAACAGTATTTAGACAAATTACAAGACACTAACTTCCTATGCAATCCGTAGCTTACATGCTCTCTGAACTCATTTGCTCCACCTCTATTTATAGCTACACTTCAGCCAAAATATCACCATCATGAAACTTATCAAGTCAACAAAAATGGCTAGCATTTATTGCCAATGGAGTCACATATTTCGGCTAGCACAAATTGGTTTGCTCAGGTGTAGTTCCTTGATAATTCATGAATGCCAATGAGTCATACATTTCGGCCATAAAGGTGAAGCATGGCATGTCAAGTGTTCCAACAGAAGAGAACAATGCAAGACTTCTATCAAAGAAGTCAATATATTCAGCCATGAGTCATTGCAACATTAAATGCAACTTCTTGCATTTCTTCACGCATGAAATACTTCCTGATTTGTTGGCTAATGTCAAGCCACCAAATTTGACAATTCAAGCCATCTAACAAATCAAAACGACATGTATGATCCAAATGACAAGTCGTCTTCTCAGCTTTCACGCACAAACGAAGTGTGGTTCTTCCTGTTATGAGCCGTTTGTATTAAACTACACGTTGTGAAATATTATGCTTTGGTCATTAGATGTTAGTTTTTCTTTTTTTTTCTAATCAGCAGGGTCGTTAGTTTGGCAGTCTTGCGATTTTAGTGAGGTAGTCGTAACAATGATAAGGTTGTTGGAACTGACCCCCAACGCCTAGTGTACAGTAATTATCTAACGAACTCTGTTAGACTCTGTTTCCAGAATATAAGAACAGAGCAACCGTATTTTCCGTTTGGGAGAAGGTGAAATCAATTTTTCTTCAGTACTTCTTGGGCTACACGGGTAGAGCTTGTCTCAACAAGAAAAAACCATAATATTGGATAAGATATTAGTCATTGAGGTGAAGATCAAGTAAGTTTCAAGAAGATAATTTACTAAAATTTTTTTTGAAATCAAGTTTGTTGCGTCAAGGTATTTTATTTGAATTCTTTCTAATTAAAATTTCAAATTCTAGTATGTATGTGGTTATGGATATGTATTTCATAGATGAGATGCATGTAGATTAGAAGCTAAAAACGAAAATACTAGGTATATTTGGGTTGATTTTTAGAAGCTATATATGCCCTATGAAATTAAAGTTGGTATCTAAAAGTGCTGCGAATTGAATAATGAAAAGAAAAAGGCTTACCCCTTCGGTATAACCCAACCACTGATATTGGCCACTTCTATTAAAGCAGCCCTCCATCTTTTCAACTTCTCCAAATTCTCCTTAAAAACTTCTTCATGCTTCGCAAATGCTTCACCAAAACACCCTTTCTGCTTCCGTACCTCAGTTGGTTCAACATCATAGAAAACTGGAAAAATTGTATGCCCCTTCTTTTCACGGCGGCAATCCACAATCTTTGTAAGTTCGTCTAAGCACCAACTAGAGGATGCATAGTTTTTTGAAAAAATGACAACCGAAAACCTTGATCCTTCAATTGCTTTCAAGAGTTCTGGGGGAATGGGTTTTCCTCTCTCAAGTACTTTATCATCCTTGAACGTGGAGATTTTTTTCTCAACCAAAGCGTCATATAGAAGACGCAAAAACCTGTGGCGGGTGTCCTCGCCTCTGAAATTAAGGAAGACATCGAAAATCCATTTACCAGTACGCAACGAAATGGTGCTTCCGTCGTTTATAAGAGCCATCGGGTGTGCAAGTGAAAGCTGGAAATTACAGATTTGAGATATAGATTCAATGACTGTGAGCAAAGACTTAGCAAGTTCTAGGAAGAACATCAATGGAATCTTACGCGGAGAGAGAGTGTGAGAGAGTAAAGCCAATAGCTTTCATGGGAATAATGGACCCAAGTCGCACCTTCCGGGCAAAAGGAACAAGATATTGACATTGATGCTATAACATAGGAGAGACTAAGCAAGTATACCTGCTTAGTGGAGATAATACTCCAATCTTCTACTCAACAACAGTGGTTCTATCACGGTGGCCCCCTCTTCAATAGGTTGAAATAAAGTTTGGATAAATATTGTGCCACAACAAATGGCACAGAAAAAGCAACAACTCGCCAATTTTGGGTAAAGTTTCCCAGAAACTGTTGCCAACTGGAGAGGTTTTTTTTTTTTTTAAATTATTATTATTATATTAGAAGATTAAATCTTAATGACCCATCGCACGCTATTTTGTGATTTCCATGTTGAAATCCTGAGCACCTTTTTATACTCAACCTATGAAAACCAGGTGAAAATGTTTATGTAGCCGATTTAATCTCTTGGTTTGGAAGATGAAAAAAAATTCATTTTCCAAAAATTATTTTCACCTAAAAATTATTTTTAGATTATCAACCAATTTTATATCTCTTGATTGGTAGCAAAAAAGTTATTTTAGGCCGTGTTTGTTTTGATGAAATCTTTTTGAATTTTTTTTTTTTTCGCATTTTGCAAGTGTTTTGGGTCCCTGAAAGTGTTTAGAAGATGAGAAAATGTGAGAGAGTAGTAGAAGATATTTTGTCCATAGCAATTTCAAAAATGCAACAAAACACTTGAAAAAAAATTTATTTTCCATAAATTATTTTCACTTATAAATTATTTTGCGGTTGGAAAATATTTTCCATTGAGCCAGACATAACCTAAAAGTACACGTGATTTTTTTTACCACCACATAATAGGTTGGAAGAAGCTTCCTCCAAACCTCTTTTGAGATAAACCTCTTTACGTTAAGAAAGAATAAGAGTCTTATAAAATAAATAAATAAATAAAAGGGGAAAGGACAACAGTTTTTTTCTAGCGGCTAAAATCTCCAAACAAGTAGAACCCATCACTCCATACCCAACATAAAATCCAAAACCCACGTCTAAATAAAAGAATAGAAAAGCCCAATAAATCTATACTTTGAAGTCTTGAACAAATCCCATCGAGCCACTAGCCAACACTACATAAAAAATTACAGAAATGTGACCGAAACTTTACGAAATCTACATTTTAGCTCCTATACTTTTTGAAAAACTATATTTTAACCCCAAAATTAGATTTAAAACTCATAACTGGATAGATCCTTAGATAGCTAGTGTAAGGACCTAATTTGGTGCCTTAGCCTATAGGGAAAAGGATCTAGACTTAAAGAGCCCAATACAATAAATTTGTAAAAAGTGGGCTAGAAATTAGGCCCGAACGAATCAGATAATAATTGTAGTGAGCCCAGAAGAAAAGAAAACAAAAATAAAATGGTTTTGCTCAAAGTAAATCGTCCTTAGCACTATTCGAGAAGACCAAGTCTCATATATATATATATTTCTTTTGAATTTGGTTACAAGTACAGTTCTAGGTGCTACAATGTTCTTTTTTTTTTCCCCCTTTTTTCTCCAGGGTCTCCTCATGAGGGACTTCTTTCTCCATTATATACTCTATTTTTCTTCATCTTCACCGTCCATGTGTAGGGCAAGCTACTGGATTTTATCCTTGTCTCGTCAGCACCTTCTTGAAGTCTTTAGGAGTAGCTGTAAAGCTGCTGACTACTACTCAGGTATCACCTCCACATTAATGCAGCTAGAAAGTTAGCTGCAGAGCATTTAATACGATGGTAGCAGTTTTTCCTTTGATATTTCTCAGCTCTCTTTTGTCCTATGCTCCCCTGATATTCATCCTTACTAGTAGAATCTTCCGGAAAGTTGCTTTTAATGGCAGATCGAACCCTCTGACCTCTACCTTGATTAGCTGAGGAGTCATTCCTCCTCGGACTACCTCTCCAAGCTTTCCTACTCATAGTTTGTCTGTGGCGCTTTGATTTGCACTTCTTCCCTGTTATCTTCTGGTCCTCGGACTAATAAACATTTTTGGACAAGGCCCACGGCCCAATATACAATTATGGGCCCTTTATCCCTACAACAGCCCTTCAAAATTTCATTCTTTTGCTCCTTGGAAAAGAAATGGATTTTGATATTATCATCATTATCCTCTTCTTGTTACACGTCACCTTCTGTCTGCGCAAACACCTTTTCCAGTGCCCAACGCACATTCTTGACGCATTGGCATCCGGGGTATGCCCACATTAAATTTATGCGGCTCCATGTCTCTCACATTCTACAACGTGATGAAAATCCAACAACTAAGGATTTCGTTGGAACTTGGGCGGGAATTCTCCCGCTTGCTTTTCTATCTCATATATATACTATCCAAAAACTTCACATACTTCACTTTTGCACTTTCCGAACTCAAAAGCTAGTCCGAAGAGCCTTTATTCGTTTCCATAAGTAGTCTTTCGCGATTTTTTCTTTCTTTCTTTTTCCCAGTCCCTTTGGTCATTCTTTGTAGTTAAATCCTTTTCTTTTCCTCGGCCTGTACAATTTCATCTCTGCCACCTAATCCCCTCAATTCTTTTACATATACGGGGAGATTCGCTTACCTAGTAAACACCCTAGAGGGTATAGAAGACTTTAGAACCCAATACCGAATTCCCCCAAGGGTTTCCATTAGATACTGTAAACAAGGGGAGTGGCACGCCATAAGGCAGGAGGGGGAAGTAGTAATCTCAATGATTGCCTTTATAGAGGGATGAGAATCCTCATGGGTAAAGTCACTAGGGATTACTTAATAGCTCACCATCTCTCCCCCACCTAGTATGCCCCAAACATATTTAGGATCCTAGGTAGTGTAGACACTCTCAATGAGAGGATAGGCTTGAACCTCACCCACCACAACGTCAACTGGATTTACAACCTTCACGTCTTAAAAGGACTGGGGTATTACCTAAAAACTAGGAGGTTAGGCTAATATCATGCCTCTTTGATTCCAATAAAGGCATGAACAAAGATTTTTTAATCATCTCAGGGGAGTGGCACAATGGTCTCCACTGCCCGACGAGAGATGGGATATCAGGTGGGGTTCTTAGGTCTAGGTTTATTACTCTGAAGTCACCCCCTTTTCTCTCAGACATTCTCTACACCTGTTTCTTTTTGCTTGTGCTTGCAATTAAATTTTTCTTTAAGTTATGCCATTTTTCTGATAGTTTCTTTTTTAATGGCTTTGTAGATAAGCACGCCGCCATTCCTAACCTAAATCTTGTCAACCAGCCAAACCTAAACAAGATACTTAAAGCTTTCTTCATTCACAGTGACGGTCAATTAAGAGCGGGCTCACCTCATCCTCGACCACAACCCTCTTTTGTCCAGTTTTCAAGCGCCGAAAAATGTGATCAAAGCGAAAGATCCACGCTTGCACCAGATAAGCGTTGCTGCTCCGGGTTTCCTTACCACCAGCCCTATTCCAGAAGGCATACTGCAGGTAGAACTGCCACTCTAACGCACTGCCGAGGAAGTAGCCATATCATCCCTACCAATCATCAAGGAGGAGAAGGAAGTGGTTGAAATCTCTGAGTCTGAAGAAGAATTTGAAGTATTCAGCCACCGCTAGTCTCCCGAAGCTCCTACCGAGGACTTCAGTCATCTTCCTTATGCCCAAGTGAGCCACTCACAAGAAGATCCTTCCATCTCGGACGCTATGGGGATCCAATGCAGGACCAGAACAAGTCTTCGGGATCTGATAGAGCCCCAAGCAGGTGGCAATGTGCCAGATAAAGCTGCCCAGAACAAACCTCCCACCCCTCCATCTACCCAAGGTCAACAACTTGACCCCGCTGATCACAAGCAAAAAAGGGAATAGAAAGGCAAAGAGGTGGTGGAAGGAGGAAAAAGTCACCCTTCTAAGAATGCTGAGCCCTAAAAGGGGGCCAAACAAGCCAGGGTGACACAGACCATGGTGGACAGAGCCCCTTTGCTGGCTAATGCCTCTATTAGGGACTTCCAAGAAGGGAGGGCTGGCAACGTGGCTAATGTCGTGGAGCAGGCTTTGTTACTGCTAAGGGATATGGCCGATCTGAGGTCATTGAGAAAGCACGAGGTGTTTCTCAGTCTGAAGAAAGACCTCGCCTTGGTAAATTCACTAATTGGATTTTCTCTCTTTCTCGTTTTTTTTTTTTTTTTACAATTATATTTGCTCTTTCCAACACTTGCATTTTTTCTTCTTTAACAGGCAGTTTAAGCTACGCACAGAGCTAAGGAAATAGTCATTAGCTCCCACAGATCAATGAAGGAGGAGGAGGCTAGATACATTGCTGCCGTGAAGACTTTTGAGTTAATGGAAAAAATGACACAAGAGCTCAACACGTAGCTAACTGAAGCTAAGTGGGACAAGAAGAGCGTTGAGGCCACCTTAAATGGGCCAGAAAAGCATGCGGAGGCTCAGCAGAAGCAGCTTCGTCAGGTCGAGGACGAGCTCATCATGGCCAAAAGTCAAATAAAGGTCCTGACAAAGAAACTGGAGGAGGCCGAGAAGGCCAAGGACCAAGCTGAGCAAGACGGGTATGAAGCAGGAGTGGCAAAGACCGAGGAGGCCCTCAAGGCTAAGGTCTTGGAGGTATGTAGGTACTACTGCCTCCAGGTGTGGAACGAGGCCCTTAACCAATCTAGGGTTGAGGATTCCTCTGCCTTCAGAAGAGCAATCTAGGGTTGAGGATTCCTCTGCCTTCAGAAGAGCAATCCAGGTACTTCTTTCCATTCGTGCTTCTAGCTCCCTTGTCCCGAAAGTTGACACTGCCTCTAAGGAGGCAGACACTGGCAAGGACAGCCCAACTAAGGTCTTTCCCTCTTTTGGTAGTCCGTCCAATGAGGTCGAGCAGCTTGAAGTTATTGAAAAAGAAGCTAGCACAACCAGGGAAGTGACCCCTGACGTCTCCCAACCTCCAGCTGCCCCTAAAGACCCCTCTAAGGAGAAGGAGGCCCCCCACAATATAGAGCTCGTCCTCACCACTCTACCCATGCCTACCAAGGAGGACCTCAAGGGTAAAAGCCCCGCTTCTTCCACAACAGCCCCTGCCCAGCTCGTTAAGACCCAAGCAAAGGAGAAACTTGTACTTAAAATTAAGTGATTCTTAGTATAGTCTATATATATATATATATATATATATAATTGCTATTTTTGGACTCCCAAGTTTGTAATCAAATTGCCTATTTTCAAGGCTTGGTTTAATGATAGTTAAAACGTTTTTATTATATATGTTATGTGCAAGTTTTTGACATATCCTATGCTTTGTTTTATGCTTAGCTGGTACAAAAGTAAGAGACAATAGTGTCTGAATTGACACATGGCTATGATTTGACTCTAATAATCATGTGAAGGAATCTAAAATAAATAAATTTAGAGGAATAAAAGTGTGTTAAGAAAGCTAGTGCGACATGTAGTTTTGTAAATAGAAGATTCAAACGGCAGGTATCTTAGAAGTATTTATAGTCCAGTTATTAGTTATTTATAGATTAGTCCACGTGGAAGCTAACTTGGAGTTTGTTATGCCATGTCATTGTCTGGTATATCAGTAATTAGTTTGTTACTTCTATTTCCTTTAACTCTGTACTATATATATGAACTGAGCTTTATAATTCATTTCTAAGCTTAATGCAATATTCAAAAAAAAAATTGCTAAATAATGCAATATTCATTCAATCTTAATAAAGTGAAAACTATGATACAGTTCAAAGTTTACAATTTCTTAATGAAATAATTCTTTAAAAAAAAAAAAAAAAATTGGCATGGCCCATCAGGAGGACAACCTTGATCCATTGAAAAATTCCTTCACGTGAAAAAAAAAAAAAATAATAATAATAATAATAAAACCTCTAAAAATATTTTCTACCCATACCCATATCGTTCTTCTTCGATCATCATTTGATTCTTTGTTTTTTTGCTAGACGATCATCGTTAGCTAATCTTGAGCATCCAAATACAAATAATTCTTTTAGGTACTTCATTCTAATAACGGCACATGGAAGACCCGTCAGATTTTTGCAATGGCTTAAATTCAATAAAGTCAGACCAATTAAATGTTTAATTGACGAAGGTAGATATTTAATTGCGGTACCATTTAAATGAAGCTCCCGTAACCGTTTCATGTCTTTTGCAAATTCTGGAATCTCCCTGACTTTGGAGCAACGAGAAAGAATAAGAATTTCTAGAGAATTCATTTCAAGCTTGCGCGGGAGACTTTCAAGACTTGTGCAATCTTTTAGATTCAACAAAGTAAGGCATTTAAGTACACCAACGGATGGGTGAACCTCAACTAAATTTGTACAGCCTTCAAAATGTATTGTCTTAAGCCGTGGAGCCTTTGAGAAGTCTGGAGTGCTAATAAGATTTTTGGAGTAACTGAGTTTGATGAATCTTAATCTGTTGAGTTGCTGTTCAAAATTTTTTTATAAAGTGTAGAATGATTGCTCGTTAGAATTTATTTTTAATAAAATAAATAATATAGAGAAGTTGAGGAAACAACGTTACCTTTACTCCCTTCCAAAGTAGTTCAATGTTGCTATGACACATCGTCAGTTCAACAAGCTCCTTAGGTTCGAAATTTGGTGGCAAAGATTTTAAAGGATAGCCACTCCATTCAACAATTATTAACCCATTAGGGAAATGAGTGAGTTCATGTTGAAGTTGCACATTGTGAATTTTGAGCAATTGAAGATTAGGAATCTTTGAAAAGGCTTCTGGATGCCAATGTACCTTTTTTTGTACAGGCAAATTGAGGACTATGCATTTAATAGCATTTGTTCCCTAACAATCATGAACAAGGGATTAGTGAATTGCATAATAAGAATACAAGATTACATAAATGTTTATTTTCTTTAATAATAGAAGGGATCTATGTTTAAGTTGAAGATTTCTACGTAATTGCTTACCATATTGTCTGTAAGCACAGCGTCAATGTCCTTTGGCAACCATAATCTACTTCGTCTCCAAGGCCATTCAGGACATTCTCTACAAACCATTTCCCGGCCCATTTGTTGAACTACAGGATGCATCCACAAGCAGTTCTTGTCCAAAGATACATTTAAGAGAGATTTATTCATAAGTTTCCATATTCCAATTTGCGCGTAAAGTCCAAAAGATTCTAGTATATCTACTATGCGTTTTTGGTCCTCCCCATTGAAGAAACATGCTATATGTAGAAATGTTTCTTTCTCGAGTTCTTGTAGACCATCATAACTTATTTGAAATACTTGTAAAAGTTCTGTCGGAAAATTATTTTTGAGCCTATCTAAACAGCTTTTCCATTCAGGGATGCTTCTGCCGACTAGATGAGAACCCAAAAACTCAATTACTAAAGGAAGGCCACGAGCATAACTGACAGCATGATTGGACATCTCCATATAACCTTCAGGAGTGTGTTCACTGCCGAAACATGTCACGCTGAAAAGACGAAGTGCCTCATCATTACTCATTTCCGCAGGGCTATATATTTCATCAACTTTTAGTGCTATTAGCAAATGTTTATCTCTCGTTGTAATAATAATTCTACTGCCTGGACCATACCGTCCACGCTTACCAACCAAAGACCATAATTGATCCCAATTATCAACGTCATCAAAAACGAGAAGTACCTTTCTATTACATAGGTTGTGCTCGATCAATTGGTTTCCTTCATGCACATATTCAAATCTTATATTTCTTTCCATCAAGATGTCAGAAAGAAGTTTTTTCTTCAAATAAACTATACCCTGTCTTTCACATGTTTCTCTAACATCATGGAGAAAGCTACTAGCTTCAAATTGATTAGAGAAGCTATCATAAACCACTTGTGCAATGGTTGTCTTACCGATACCACCTGTCCCATATATCCCAATCACGCGAACATCAGTCAAACCTATTTTTAAGTGTGAATATACTTCCCATACACGAGATTCTATTCCGACCAAGCCCTCATTTAGTTTTATGGAACTCAGTGTTTTGAATATCTTCTCAACAATTGGTTCGAAATATTCTGACTCCTGCCTGCAAAAAGAGTGAAAGGGACCAAAGTATAAACAATCTTTTTTTTTTGGATTTCAATAATCAAGAATGGTCTAAAGTTCAAGAGTAGGTTAAAATAGAAAATAAAATTAACCTCTAATAACAAAATATAAACTAAAGAAAAGCTTCAAAATAATAAGGTCTCATAACATTTCAAATATTCTGTTAACATTACTAATCAAAACGACAAGTATGATCCAAATGACAAGTCGTCTTCTCAGCTTTCACTCACAAACGAACTGTAGTTCTTCCTGTTATGAGCCCTTTGTATTAAACTACACGTTATGAAATATTATGCTTTGGTCAGCAGGTGTAGTGTTTTTCTTTTTTTTTGTTTTTTGGTCTAATCAGCAGGGTATTTAGTTTGTAACAATCATAAGGTTGTTGGAACAAATTATCTAACGAACTCTGTTACAATCTGTTTCCAGTATATAAGAACAGAGCAGCTGTATTTTCCATTCGGGAGAAGGTGAAAATCAATTTTTTCTTCACTACTTCTTGCGCTACAAGGGTAGAGCTAGTCTCAACAAGAAAAAAACGATAATATTGGTCAAGATATTAGTCATTGAGGTGAAGATCAAGCAAGTTTCAAGAAGATAATTTACTAAAAATTTATTTGAAATCAAGTTTGTTGCATCAAGGTATTTTATTTGAATTCTTTCTAATTAAAATTTCAAATTCTAGTAAGTATGTGGTTATGGATAATATGATCCTGATTTTAATTCTGATATGTATTTCATAGATGAGATGCTGTACATTATCTAGGAGGCCATGACACATAGATGCTGATATGTGGGTTGAGTTTTAGAAGCTATATATGCCTTATAAAATTAAAGTTGGCATCTAAAAGTGCTGTGAATTGAATGATAAAAAGAAAAAGGCTTACCCCTTGGGTATAACCCAACCACTGACATTGGCGGCTTCTTTTAAAGCATCCCTCCATTTTTTCACCTTCTCCAGATTCTTCTTAAAATTTTTTTCATGCTTCGCAAATGCTTTCCCAAAACTCTCTTCCTACTTCCGTACCTCAGTTGGTTTAACATCAAAGAAAATTGGAAATATTGTATGCCCCTTCATTTTCTGGCGGCATTCAGCAATCTTTGTAAGTTCATCTAAGCACCAGCTAGAGGTTGCATAGTTTTTTGAAAAAATGACAACTGAAAATCTTGATCCTTCAATTGCTTTTAAAAGTTATGAGGGAATGGGTTTTCCTCTCTCAAGTACTTTATCATCCTTGAACGTGGAGATTTTTTTCTCAACCAAAGCATCATATAGAAGACACAAAAACCTGTGGCGGGTGTCCTCACCTCTGAAATTAAGGAAAACATCGAAAATCCATTTACCAGTATGCAACGAAAAGGTGCTTCCGTCGTTTATAAGAGCCATTAGGTATACTAGCTAGCAAAGTTGCTACGATGTTCTCTTCCCAATCTTGAATGAACAAAACAGGTATTGATATTGAGAATACACTTATAATTATAGTTGGATCACAAAAAGAAACAGGTAAAAAAGAAAAATGTTCTATCAATTTCAAAAAAGTAACACGTAAAAACTCTCAGCCAACCGGGTTCTCCAGCCCATTCTATGACATTCTCAAACCCTCCTCTCTCTTTGAAAACTCTCAGGCCACCGTCGCCACCACCAACGGTGGTGGTGATTTCTTTTCTTTCTATCTCTCAAACCCAGACCCAAATGTCTCGATCTACTCTCTAAAAGCTGAAACCACGTACACCCACGGCGGTGGTTTCCTCTTATTCTACTACAAACCCGTCACTCTCGAACTCGAATTCACTTCTTTCTCCCTATTCGAAAATTTCAAACCCTAAGGGTCTCTCACTCCCTCTCTTTGATCTAGGGAATTACCTAAAGAGGCTCTAGAATTTGAGTCTATGTGCATTTCTAGTGTGTGAGATTGTGTACAAGAAAATGTATATATGATGTATGAACAAGTACAATGAGAAAAGGATTTAAAAAAACAAATACAATGAGAAAGGAATTTAGCCCTTTTGGGTCTGAATCTGCAACAGTGGGATTTTGGGTCTGTTGGTTCTTCTGGGTTTCACTTTTGCTGTGTTTTCCGATTTGGGTCTGTTGGTTTTTCTGGGTTTCACTTTGCTGTGTGAGTGTGTGTTTTTTTTTTTTTTTGTTTTTTTTGATAACTTTGCTGTGTGTTTTTGTGTGGCTTTATATATAGGCGCTGGAACTAGTAAATACTTTTTTAAAAAAAAGAAAAAGAAAAAGAAAATACCATTCAAATTTCGATTAGGCGCTGGAACTAGTAAATACTTTTTTAAAAAAAAGAAAAAGAAAAAGAAAATACCATTCAAATTTCAAAATCGAAGTGGGTTTTGTAGACTGTAATATGACGTTTGGTACGGGAGAATCCACATTACTTTTGGCATCTAGATTCTTAGGAATGTGATTTCTAGAAATCACATTCCTAAGAATGTAGCTATTCTAATATTTGGTTTCATTGGGAATATCTTAAGATTCCTAGGAATGTGAGATGATAACGCTTGGTTTATTCCCAGGAATTTTAAATGAATTATTTATTTTTCCTATTCTATCCTTAGATTTGAATGTGAACTACCAAGTTCTTAAAAAAAAAAATCTTCCTCTAAATAAATAATAAAAAACCAAATATAAACTATTAATTATGAAAAATTCATTAAAATTATAGTCTAATATTTCAAAATGACAGGTACAATACAAAAATAACTATTTAAATTCTCAAATGTTTTTATTCTTAATAATAATTTTAAAAGAGTTTAATCCATAATAATTTATTTTATGTTTTATGTTAATTGCTTAAATGATAATGAAAAAGGGTTAAAATTGTCAATTTATAAAAAATACAATTTCCTTTAAGCTTGGGAATCTAGATTCCCACCTGTTTTAAAGGGAATCCACATTCCTACTGAAAGGGGAATCCAGATTCCCCTGGCATCTGATTTCTTAGCGTGATTTGCAACCAAACATAGGAATCTTTAAACATTCCTGGGAATCCTAAAATATTACCCCGTACTAAACGCCACATAAAGGTAGCAATTTTCTTAGCAGCAAGGTATTCTCAGTTTCATATTGAGAATACACTTATAATTAGGGTTGCAGAGATTGAGAGCAGTGATCTTTTATCTTGAAATCGACATACCTTATTGTTGGGTCCCAAATTATATTATCACAAATATTAGGAATTCAAAATAGCAATCTCACACAAAATACAAATATTTATGTGAAAAAACTCTTTCTCTTTGAAGGGAAAAACCATAAGACAAACTCCGAATAAGTTCGCTATTATCAAATTAATTACAATAATTCTTGTGTATGTCTCATGGTTAAAGAAAAATAAAAATCTCTCTTATTTTTCTTTGCTCTCACACATACAAATTATCTTTCTCAAAGACAGTAATTCTTTTTTCTTTTTTCTTTAATTATAGGCACCCTTCTTCTTTTTTCTTTTCACTTTACAGCACCTACCTTTCTTTTTCTTATCACTGTGCCGGCTCACCTCTTTTCTTCCTTTCACTATATCTCTATATATGTGAAATACACATCACGAGCTTTATATAAAAGCTCCTGCCACCGCCTGCCACTCTCCTAAATACATTAGGAATAAAAGTTTTATTCATGTAGACCACTTTCACCTATTTCTTATTGAAATAGGATTTTTATGTGCTTGCATTCCTAATTGGGCTGAACTCTTGGTGCAGTCATGCACCTCAATAATCTCTCCCTCCAGCCCATTGAGGAAAGAGATCTTCATTTCATCTCTTCAATTCAATTCCATGTCAGTCAAGCCAACTACAAGCTTGACCTTCTTCATTATCTTCATCAACGTCAATCCCTTTCATTCTCAAATAATTAATCTCATCTTGGATTTCTTTAATCCAATCCCTTGGCTCCCCCTTATTAGAAGCCCAATTATTCTTGAACCTAACAATATGATGTTTTCTAGTAGTCCTCTTCTCATGAGGTTCAACAATCTTTAGTGGAGGATATTGCTCCCCCTACTCAAGACCTCTAGGATCTTTCACTTCATCGCCATCCCATGTAACCTTAGCATCTTCATCACCCACCGCTTCCTTTTCTGAAGCACTATTAGGCAATGAGAATTTCACCATCTTGGTTTCAACACCATTAGTCCCAACACTCATCTTTGGAGTCTTCTCAAAAATTTTAATCTCATTAAACTTCTTCTTACAAGTCTTCACATGAGTCTTGTACAAACCGCAACATGCATGTCCTCTTGCAACAACCAATGGCCACGTAGTAAGTTTCCATCTTCCATTACCAAGGTAGTTACAATAGCCCGCTCGATCCATAGCCAATGTAAAAAATACATTCATCCTTAAATCTGGAACATTTCACACATCCTTCAACATCATAGTGCTACCAACATTAGTTTCAACCCACACATCATCATTTTCCACAATTTTTGAGTAACTAGAAGTACCCATCTTCACTGTACCAAAGTCTCCTGCTTTGTACGTGGTAAACAACCCCTTCGTAGGGATAATATGATGGGGGGCTACAGAATCGATAACCTACTCAACATCATTATTAGCAACATGCCCATGCTTTTGCTCTTCAATAGAGAGCACCACAACATCCTCATCAATCACAACAGCTGTAGTATTTTTCTCACTATCATTCTTTTCATATTTTCCTTTATTTTGTTCCTTATTCCAATGCCAACAATCTTTTCTTAAGTGACCATTTTTCCCACAATGGAAGCATTCTCTAGTTCCTTTGAACTGAGATCTATCTCTTGATTGTAACCTGCCATTGAATTTTCGATCACTAGGTCCTCTACTTCTACCTCTGCTCTTATTCTCCATGACAAAAGCTTGATCTTATGCATTGTCTATATTCGCATCTCTCCTGCAAACCTCTTTACTTAAAATCAAATCTCGAATATCATCATATTTGAGTTTGCTTTTCCCTGCAAAATTACTCACCGTCATTCTCATGACTTCCCAACTGTTTGATAAAGAAGCCAATAGTATCAATGCACGAACCTCATCATCAAATTCAATTCCCACCGTGAATAATTGATTTGTGATTGTATTGAACTCATTCAGATGCTGACTACAGGAGTGTCTTCTACCTTCTTCAGATTAAATAACTTCTTCATTAGATACACCTTGTTGTTAGCCGACGGCTTTTCATACATGCTAGACAAAGCCTTCATCAAATCCACTGTGGTCTTTTCTTGATAGAGTCAATCGAATAACTCCTAATACCTGTCTATCAAGAAGGTTCCAGTCTTCATTCTTCATAGTTTCAGGTTTCGTCCCCAAAAGAGGTAGATGCAATTTCTTCCCATAGAAATAATCTTCAATCTACATCCTCCAATACGCAAAGTCTGTTCCATCAAATTTCTCAATTCTTGTACCCTTGCCTTCTTCTCCGGCCATCGCTTCCACTCTAACCTTAGCTCTGATACCACTTGTTAAGTCCCAAATTATATTATCACAAATATTAGCAATCCAAAATAGCAACCACACACAAAACACAAATATTTACGTAAAAGACCCTTTCTCTTTGAAGGAAAAAACCACATGACAAACTCCAAATAATTTCACTATTATCAAATCAATTACAATAATTCTTGTGTATGTCTCACAGCTAAAGAAAAAAAAAATCCCTTTTATTTCTCTTTGCTCTCACACACTCAAAGACAGCAATTCTTTTTTCTTTTTTCTTCAATTGCAGTCACCCTTCTTCTTTTTCTTTTCACTGTACAGCACCTACCTTTCTTTTTCTTATCACTGTGCGGGCTCACCTCTTTTCTTCTTTTCACTATATCTCTATATATGTGAAATACACATCCCAAGCTTTCTATAAAAGCTCCTGCCACCGCCTACCACTCTCCTAATTACATTGGGAATAGAAGTTTTATTCATGTAGACCACTTTCACCTATTTCTTATTGAAATAGGATTTTTATGTGCTTGCATTTCTAATTGAGCTGGACTCTTAGTGCAGCCATGCACCTCAACACTTATGTCAAGAAGCGAACTAAAAACTGGAAAAATAAAAGAGAAGGGTGTGCACGTGAAGTTAGAAATTACAGATTTGAGATATAGATGCAATGACTGTCAGCAAAGACTTAGCAAGTTCTAGGAAGAACATCAATGGAATCTTACTCGGAGAGAGAGTGTGAGAGAGTAAAGCCAATACGCGTTCGTGGAAATCATGGCACTTTCCGGGCAGAAGGAATGAGATATTGGCATTGATGCAATGACATAGGAAAGACTAAGCAAGTTCTAAGAAGATACGGTTATCAAAAAAAAAAAAAATTTCTAGTGATGATGCCGAAAATATCACTAGTGAGTTGCAAGCGCTCCTCAAACGAAAGCAACACCTGCAAAAAGAAAATAAGGGACCTAAAAGAGAGCACCGGTGTGGTGCCGGCCAAAAACCCTCCGAAGGTCAAGTTAGAATCTTGTTTCTTTAACCCTAGAGTGCCAGAGTTAAGAATAGTGTGCGTACCTTCATATTTAGGGTTTCTGGGGTATTTATATTGAGTGGAATTACCTTTCTTTTAGGATACAACTTCCTTCTCAAGTTCCTTTCCATATAGGAGTCTTCTCAAACGTGTGTCGCAAGAAGTCCAAGTGTGCACGTTTGCGTGGGGATAAAGCAAAAGTTGATTTAAGGCATATCAAATGACACAATCCTGGAATCTTCAATTAATTCGTACATGACGGATATACAGCCAATTGAACCGTCACAATCGAGTCACCTACGGTTCCAATCCGTCTTCATGATCTCCGTCCCCTCAAGTTTTATAAGAATACCCGTCTCCTATTTTTATCCCCTTCAGCTGCCCCCTTTAGTCCTTGGATCCGTCTATAAAACCTGACGGATTCATGGAATGACTAAAAGCAATGTATTGAGAGGGGACGGTCTTAATGTGCCATAACGGATGACACGTGGCCTGCATTTCTGACGAAGAACACGTGGTCCTTGTGGATTGGCTCCCCCCCCCAAAACGAGGCGTCGCTTCGTATCCCGCGCCCTCTGTTCTATAAAAAGCCAGACATTTCTCTCCTCATTTCATCTTCTTATCAAAAATTGGCGAGCAAAGCGCAACCGTCACAGCTATCGTGCCTTCCTGTCGTTCAACAGATCCATCCGTCGATACCCGTCAGAAACCATCTCGATCTGGTATGTATTCCAAACTTTTCTCCGTCTTTCTTTTAATGTCATTATTTCACATATATGCACTTTCTTTAGATCCGTCGGTGTCTTAGGTTATACCGTCATAAATGTAGGTAATGTCTAGTGCGTCAAGTAACCAGTCGTTTGTCCGCGAGGGGGCGGGCTACGATGAAAAGTTTCCGTCAGGTCCAAGAGATCCTGACACTTCAAGTGAAGAGAGGAATCCGTCCAGTACCTCTTCTTCCCTTGATGGTGGTCTGGAGACGGATAGTTCGGAGTCGTCCAGTAGTAGCTTGGACGGTGTGGATCCTCTCGTCCAGTCAGTAATTGGCCCAGATGGCCTTAGAGAGTTCGTCATGCTGCCTCTTTGGACGGTAAATGATTTTAGGTCATCCATGACTGAATCTCAACTCAACACGCTTAGGACCAAGTACCAAATACCGGACAACATCCGTCTACGCCTTCCCGAAAAATCAGAAAAATGCTACTATAGGGGGGTAGACGGTGTTGGAATCTACGAGCAAGCTTTAAAGGCGGGGCTCAGATTTCCATTAAGTTCTCTTCACCGTCACCTTCTTCAGTACCTTGGCCTGTCCGTCACCCAAATCTCCCCAAACGCCTGGAGGGTGTTTATTGGGGTTGAATTTTTGTATGGGGCAATGTCTAACGGTGCCCGAAGGTTGACGGTGGAAGAATTCTTCCATTGCTATCGTCCATCAGAAATTGTCAAGTCCAAGGGGATGTATAGTTTTGCGGCTAGAAGCCCATTATTGAGGCTCGTCAGTGATACTCCAGACTCAAACAGAGACTGGAAGAGTCGTTATTTCTTTTTAGAAGGGGACGAATGGATGTGTCGTCCAGGAGATAAAACTTACATGCCCGTCGACACAACATGGGGCATCATGCCTCCGTCGGGTATGTATCCCTTTTTTTCCGTCCAGTTAGTCTTCGAAGTTGATTCTTTTTAAGGTCTAACCGTCTTTGATTGCAGCTCGGGACCGTCCACAAGTTAGCTTGGAGCAGTGGAGTTTCCTTGAAAAAAATTTTAACAAGACAAAACTGCAAGAGAGGACTTGGGCTCAACTCGTCACTCTCGACACTCTATACTGGTATTGTGACGGTCCTGATCCTTCACCCTCCGCCCGTCGTTACGATACAAGAATTAGAAAACGTAAGTTCGTCGAAACTCTATCCGTCTTTCTTCTTCTCTCTTTTTTAACCTACCTGATCTTTCTCATCCGTCTTTGATTTGCAGAGATGGACGCCGCTAAGAGGAGAGCATTCATTAAACAACAGGCGGCGAAGAAAAAGCAGGAGGGGGTCAAACAAAGGAGACGGTCCCACCTGTACCGTCAAAACGAACTCAAGTTGAGAAAACGGACCATTCTCCAAAGAAGCAAAAGACCTCCACTAAACCCGTCGTGGCCTTAGAGGCAGAGAAGACGGCCGTCAAGCATGGAAAGGGCAAAGGCTTGATGAAAGGTCTAGCTACCTCCGGGGAGAAACCACCCGTTCTCTTCCGGGAGGATTCAAGCTATGCTCTCGAGAAGATGTCGTCTATGCTGACAGCTGACGACTACGCAGACCTCGGCAACCATTCAACGGAGGCGATGGGTGAGACGGGTCTTTTCACCCTTGCACAGGTAATTTTGAATCCGTCTAGTATTGTTGCTAGGTTCCTTCACACTCGTCATTATCATGACGTTGTATTTCTCTTCCAGGCCATGGTGATGATGAAAGGGCTCTTTGGCCGTTGTCTCAATCATGAGACATCCATGGACCGTCTGAGAAAGAAGAACCAGACGATGGAGGATGAGCTGCACGAGCTAAAGACCTACAAGATCAATATGGACAGGAAGCTCAAATGCTCGGAGCAGGTCAGAGAGGAGGTGGAAAAGGAGAATGGGCAGCTGCGCGAGATCCTGAAGGACAAGGAGAAGCAGTTGACGGAGACAATGTCCAAGCTTGACAACGCAAAGGAGATAGCTATTCAAGAATATCGTGATTCTGAACTCCTTCTGACGGAGCTTGGGAGCTCCTTTGCTGACGGGTTCGATGACGCCATCCGTCAGGTGAAGTCATCGTACCCTGATCTGGACGTATCCCATATATCCATTGACGCTCAAGGGCAAACACTTGCACAATCCGTCCGTTCAGAAAGTACAGACGAAGTGTTTGCCGTCACTGCTCCAGCTGACGAAGGCGAAGCTATTCCTCCTAGTCAGCCAAATGACGGTCCATTGGTCGAGAACTCTTCTCCAAAGAATGAATAGGATACTTGTTTTTTTGTAAAAAATTCTTACCGTCGTAAGAGAACTTAGTTGAACCGTCGTTTGTAATTATTAATTTTAATTTATCAAATTTTATTGCCTGTTGCTTGCTTATTATCCATCGTATATTCAGATAACCCATCCACTTTGTGAATGGACTTTTAAATGTATTTTTGCTAACCGTCCACTTTGTGAACTAGGTTTTCTAATCTTTTGTATAGTCCGTCTACTTTATGGAGTTGTAAGACTTTCATCCTTCAGATGATCCGTCCACCATGTGGACTAATAGACTTTCTTCCATGGGATGATCCGTCCACTTTGTGGATTTCTAGATTTTTCACCCTTTGGGTGATCCGTCCACTTTGGGGACTTGTAGGTTTTTCATCCTTTGGATGATCCGTCCACTTTTGGACTTGTAAGTTCTTCATCCTTTGGATGATCCGTCCAATTGTGTACTCGTAGGTTTTTTACCCTTTGGGTGGACTAGTAGGTTTTTCACCCTTTGGGTGATCCGTCCACTTTGTGGACTTGTAGATTTTTCACCCTTTGGGTGATCCGTCCACTTTGTGGACTTGTAAGTTCTTCATCCTTTGGATGATCCGTCCACTTTGTGGACTAGTAGGTTTTTTACCCTTTGGGTGATTCGTCCACTTTGTGGACTTGTAGATTTTTCACCCTTTGGGTGATCCGTCCACTTTGTGGACTTGTAAGTTCTTCATCCTTTGGATGATCCGTCCACTTTGTGGACTAGTAGGTTTTTTACCCTTTGGGTGATCCGTCCACTTTGTGGACTTGTAGATTTTCATCAGCATGCATTTTAAAAATTCCTCTCATAAGTTCAACATACCAAATTGTCAATGGAAAAGAAAAACTGAGCTCTAAAAAGTAAAAGCTATGACAGTCTAGAATTAAACTAAAAAATAAGGCAGTAGGTATTGTGACTGCTGCACTATTGATAGTACTTCTTCAGGTGCTCCGTGTTCCAGGGATGGCCCAATTTCTTTCCGTCTAATGTCTCCAAGTAGTACGTTCCTTTCCTGCGCCATGAGATGATTCTGTACGGGCCTTCCCAGTTAGGACCCAGCTTTCCCAGGGATGCATCCTTCGTAGCACCAAACACTTTTCGTAACACTAGATCTCCAACCTTGAAGTCCAGGTGCCGAACCTTAGAGTTGTAATGTTTTGCCATCATGTCCTGGTACCACGCCAGTCTCTGGGCTGCTGTTGCCCTGACTTCGTCTACAAGATCAAGCTCTAAACGTAATGCTTCAGCATTCTTGCTCTCGTCATAACTTTCCACGCGGTAGCTTGTCAATCCTATTTCTGCCGGTATGAGGGCCTCTGCACCGAACGCCAATCGAAACGGTGTCTCTCCTGTTGGTGTTCTTGCCGTTGTTCTGTACGCCCATAGCACACTTGGTAATTCATCTGGCCATACGCCTTTTGCCCCCTCGAGCCGGGTCTTGATGATCTTTAACAAGGACCGGTTCGTGACTTCAACTTGTCCATTGGCCTGTGGATGAACGGGCGACGAGTAGTGATTCTTGATTCCCAACTGAGAACAAAAGTCTCGAAACGCATCGTTGTCGAATTGCTTCCCATTATCTGAAACAAGCACTCTCGGGATTCCGTATCGGCAGATAATACTTCTCCATACAAAGCTGCGAATGTTTTTCTCTGTGATAGTAGCAAGAGCTTCCGCTTCCACCCACTTGGTGAAGTAGTCGATACCAACCACCAAGAACTTCAGTTGTTTTGCCGCTATTGGAAATGGACCCATGATGTCTAACCCCCATTGTGCGAACGGCCACGGAGCCGTCATGGGTGTGAGTTCCTCCGTTGGTTGTCTTATAAGATTGCCAAACCGCAGATACTTATCGCAGGCTCTAACGTACATGTGGGCATCCTTCTGCATTGTCGGCCAATAGTACCCTGCTCGGAGTAGCTTGTGTACCAGAGACCTTGATCCGGAGTGGTTTCCACAAATTCCTTCATGAACTTCCCGCATCACGTAGTTTGCTTCGTCATGGCCAAGGCATCTCAGATATGGTCGGGAAAATCCTCTTTTGTAGAGAACATCTTTTATCAGTACAAATCGGGCAGCCCTAACTTTCAATTTCCTTGCGTCTTCCTTCCTGTCTAGCAGCTTGCCGTCCTTGAGGTATGCCACAATTGGAACCGTCCAATCGTCTTCAGTGCTTAATTCCTGCACTCGAACGTTATCAAGCAGTGATGAATGTTGGACAAAAGACAATACCTGCTCTGGGACGATCATAGGTTCGGTCGAAGCAGCCTTTGCGAGTCGACCAGCCTCTTGATTCTCTTCTCTCGGGATTTGGGTTATAGTGAATTGGAGGTTATTTATTCGACCCTTCACTTCTCCGAGGTACCTTCTCATTCGCTCACTCCTACAATCATAGCTCCCATTAACTTGGCTGGCTACGATTTGGGAGTCAGAGTAGACCACTGCCTTCCTGGCCCCAGCCGCTACTGCCAGCTCTAATCCTGCCATCAGGGCCTCATACTCCGCTTCATTATTCGTAGTAGGAAACTCCAGACGGATCATGCATTCAATTTTATCTCCTTCCGGGGTATGCAGTACAACTCCGACTCCTCCCGCGTGTTTATTGGAGGATCCGTCTATGTGAATTCTCCATGTGGTCTCTTCTGCCCCCTGCTCCTCAGGTGTAGTGAATTCCGCGATGAAGTCTGCCAATATTTGTCCCTTCACAACTGTTCGTGGCTGGTATTGGATATCGTACTCGCTCAGCTCGACAGCCCATAAAGCCATCCGTCCGGCAGTTTCAGGATTGTTCATTGCCCTCCGCAAGGGCTGATCCGTCAGGACTATTATGGTATGTGCTTGAAAATAGGGTTTCAGTTTTCGAGCTGCAGTTACAAGAGCGAAGGCAAGTTTCTCCATCCGCGGGTATCTCTCCTCTGTGCCTCTTAGCGCCCGGCTAACAAAGTACATGGGCTTTTGTATCTTCCTTTCCTCTCTGATGAGAGCTGCACTTACCACTACTGATGAGACAGCAAGGTACAGGAATAATTCTTCCCCCGGCACGGACGGACTAAGCAATGGCGGGGCAGAGAGATATGCTTTTAACTCCTCAAAGGCCCTTTGGCACTCGTCCGTCCACTCGAAAGATCTTCTTAGTGTTCTGAAGAAAGGTAGGCACTTGTCTGTTGCTCTCGATACGAACCTGTTTAGGGCTGCTATCTTCCCTATCAAGCTTTGTACTTCCTTCACCGTCCGCGGAGGGGATAGCTCCATAATTGCTTTCACTTTCTCGGGGTTGACCTCAATGCCCCGCTGGGACACCATGAATCCTAGGAATTTTCCAGCAGTCACTCCGAACACACATTTGCTTGGATTCAACTTCATTTTGTACATTCGAAGAGTGTCGAAGGTCTCGTGGAGGTCCCTCAGATGATCCGACACCTTTACGCTCTTCACCAACATGTCATCTACGTAGACCTGGACGTTCCGGCCAATCTGGTGCGCGAACATTTTGTTCATTAACCGTTGGTATGTGGCTCCTGCATTCTTGAGCCCGAATGGCATTACCTTGTAACAAAAAAGCCTTTGGCTCGTCACAAATGATGTTTTCTCTTGATCTGTCTCCTCCAACTTAATCTGGTTATACCCCGAGAAGGCGTCCATGAAGCTCAACAACTCATGTCTTGCGGTGGAGTCCACTAAGGCATCAATGCGTGGAAGCGGGTAACTGTCTTTAGGGCATGCTTTATTTAGATCCGTGAAGTCAACGCACATTCTCCACTTCCCATTTGACTTTTTGACCATTACCACATTTGCCAGCCAGTCTGGGTAGTACACCTCTCGTATGAAGTTGGCTTCTCGTAGCTTCTGCACTTCCTCTGCTGCGGCTCGATCCCGTTCTGGGGCAAACACGCGCTTCTTTTGTCGAACTGGAGGAAAGGAAGGTGATACGTTCAATTTATGAACTATGACTGTCGGATCTATTCCCGGCATGTCGTCATGGCTCCATGCGAACACGTCTTGGTTTTCCTTGAGGAACAATAGGAGGGCATGTCGAACCGTTTGGTCAACCGAGGTTCCTATCCTGGTGGTTCGATCGGGCCTCGAATCGTCTAGTTGTACTTCTTCCAATGTCTCCACGGGTTCTGCCACTGTTCTCTGTTCTTAGATATTCATTGTCTGTACATGGTCATCCATCTCCATCATGGCCACGTAACATTCCCGTGCAGTCACCTGGTTTCCGCGCAGTTCTCCAACTCCATGTTCAGTGGGGAACTTGATCATCAGATGGTAGGTTGAAGTGATGGCCTTCCATGCGTTGAGAGTAGGACGTCCGAGTATGGCGTTATATGTTGAGGAGCAATCAACCACTAGAAAGGAGACATTTTTAGTTATTTGTTGCGGGTATTCTCCTACCGTCACTGTCAATGTGACGGATCCTAAAGGATGGACCCGGGTTCCCCCAAAGCCAACGAGGGGCGTGCATGCCGGGATCAGGCGCTCCTTTGCAATCCCCATCTGCTGGAACGCAGGATAGTAAAGGATGTCTGCTGAGCTCTTGTTGTCCACTAGAACTCGGTGGACATTGAAGTCTCCTACCTGTATACTAACCACAAGCGCGTCGTCATGGGGGTGGTGAAGGTGCCGGGCCTCTTCTTCAAAAAACTCGATACTGGAGTTGTTCCGTCGTATTCTTTCTAGTGAAGGGCCCGTCGACTGGACACTTTGTACCGTCCGTAAATAGGTCTTCCTGGCCTTTTTGGACGATCCTGCTGAAGCGCTGCCCCCCATAATCATCCGTATGTCTGCTACCGGTGGTCTGGGACGCTCGTTTTCCCGTCTAGGATTCTGCTCCTGGGGCTGATCAGTTCTTTCCTTCCTCACGAACCTTTGCAACCTTCCCTGCCTTATAAGGGCTTCGATCTGTTGTTTCAAGTCATAACAGTCCGTTGTATCATGGCCGTGGTCACGATGAAAACGGCAATATCTATCTCTTGGCCTCTTGTTCGGATCTCCCTTCAACTTGCCTGGGAATGTCAAGCTTCCTTCATCTTTGATTTGCATAAGCACTTGGTCAATTGGGGCTGTGAGGGGGGTAAAACTTGTAAACCTCCCTGAAGGTGGTTTGGGTCTTCGGTCTTCTCATCGATCTCTGGTTCTAGCCACTTTTCGTCCGTTATCTGGTTTCGTATCTTCCTGTCTTTCCCTTTTTTTTGGTTTATAGTCGTCTCTGGCCAGCAAGGCATCCTCCGCGTTCATATACTTCGTCGCCCTGTAATAGACATCGGACATAGTCTTTGGGTCATTCTTGCATAGAGAGAATAAGAACTTACCCTCTCGTAGTCCGTTCGTGAATGCTGCCACAAGTATCTTGTCATCTGCATCATCTATCGAGAGTGATTCTTTGTTAAAACGGGCTATGTAAGACCTCAACGTCTCGTCTTCTCGTTGCTTAATACCCAGTATACATGTGATAGACCTCTTGTGTCGATGACTTCCAATAAAGTGCGATACAAACTGCGCGCCTAATTCCTTGAAAGTGCCGATGGAATTGGGTGTCAGCCTAGTGTACCAATCCCTTGCAGGCCCTTTCAAGGTGGTGAGGAAAGCCCTGCACATGATTTCGTCCGGTACACCCTGAAGATGCATTAGTGTTCTGAAAGACTCCAGGTGATCCAACGGGTCCTTGGATCCGTCATAGTTTTCCACATGGGGCATGCGAAACTTTGCAGGAACGGGGCATGAATTCACCAACGCTGTGAATGGTGAGTCCGTTCTATGGACTAGGTCGTCCAAGTTGCTGGATACCCGTCCTTTAAGGGCGTTCATCATCGCATCCATACGTTCCCTCATGTCCTGCATTTCGGTGGCTATGTGAGTCGGCACAGCGTCTAAGGCAAGTGGTTGATTGGGTTCTTGTCGCTCGGGTCTAGTCGGAGCGTTGCTGCCCTCAGGTCTTTCCGCGTTTCTTCCTTCAGGACTAGCGCCCTCCTGATCTTCCTGTGGTGCACTCTGGTGTGCGGTTATTTGCCGCAACTGTTCTTCCAAATCATGATTCTGCTTAGTGAGGCGCTCGACCGCCGCCGCAAGCGTTTGGACCTGCCTCTCAAGAGCGGTGGCGCGCGGTTCGTCACCTTGATTGTTGTTCGTTGCCATCGATCGGGTGAGTGCCATGCAACTCTTTGTCTCAAGAATAGAGCGAGGCTAAAATAATCAGAAGATTTTCTTCTTCTGTTCTTGTTCCCACAGACGGCGCCAACTGATGATGCCGAAAATATCACCAGTGAGTTGCAAGCGCTCCTCAAACGAAAGCAACACCTGCAAAAAGAAAATAAGGGACCTAAAAGAGAGCACCGGTGTGGTGCCGGCCAAAAACCCTCCGAAGGTCAAGTTAGAATCTTGTTACTTTAACCCTAGAGTGCCAGAGTTAAGAATAGTGTGCGTACCTTCATATTTAGGGTTTCTGGGGTATTTATATTGAGTGGAATTACCTTTCTTTTAGGATACAACTTCCTTCTCAAGTTCCTTTCCATATAGGAGTCTTCTCAAACGTGTGTCGCAAGAAGTCCAAGTGTGCACGTTTGCGTGGGGATAAAGCAAAAGTTGATTTAAGGCATATCAAATGACACAATCCTGGAATCTTCAATTAATTCGTACATGACGGATATACAGCCAATTGAACCGTCACAATCGAGTCACCTACGGTTCCAATCCGTCTTCATGATCTCCGTCCCCTCAAGTTTTATAAGAATACCCGTCTCCTATTTTTATCCCCTTCATCTAGGAATGTTTTTTACTCAACTTAATGTTACAGTGATTATTTGTAACTTTAATCACGCTGTAAAGTGTACCTGCTTGATCAACAACAATGATTCTATCATGGTGGCCCCCTTTTCAATAGGTTGAAATAAATTTTGGGTAAAGTTATTGCCCAGAAACTGTTGCCAACTGGAGAGTTTTTTTTTATTAGAAGATTAAATCTTAATGACCTATCACACGCTATATTGTGACTTCCATGTTGAAATCCTTAGCACCTGTTGCTCTCACCCCACGGTGGTTATCAACCTGACTTCTCTACTTCAGCAATGTTTTTTTTACTCAACCTATCGAAAACCAGGTGAAAATGTTTGAGTAGCCGATCCAATCTCTTGGTTTGGATGAGGAAGATGAAAAGAATTGCACCCTATTCTTTGCTATCATGTGCGACAAGTTGCGGCAATGTCAGAACATAGTAGCATTTGCGAGAGAACTCCTAGTCCTTTAAAATGATAGCAAAAGAAGAAACTAGAACCTACCCTCTTCACATTAATGCCTGGGGATCGATCCTTGGTAGAGTTTTGTTAGAAATCAACACTAACTCTTTTGTCTCTAGAAATTTCTAAAGTTCCACTCAATTTGCTTCTCTCCGGAATTCTCTAGAAACTTCTTGAACTTCTCACACAATCTCTCTCTCTCTAGAAACTTCTCCCTAATTCATGAAATTTCTTTCTTGCTCTCTTTCCAAAATTCTCTCCAAGATAGTTATCATATTTTCTCTAGAAGCTTCCTTGTATTAGTGAATTTTAGTCACATGTTTATAGAATAGTCTAGAAAGTTGGAGAATGACATTAATTTAATGCCAATAAAAAGGAAGATCTAGAAGCTTCAAGTTGGTTTCCTAACCAACATACACCTAGTATAAATAGATGTGGTGAGGTGTGAAGTCAGGCGAAGTAGAGTGTGAGAGACTACTAGAGGTGTGAAATGAGTGAGTGTCATAAAGCACCAAGTGAGAGGTGTGAAGTTGTATGTAAGGTGAAGTGTGTAGGTGTCTAGAGAGTTAGTATGTGTCTCGTAAAAGCGTTAGTGCTTGTAAAGTGTTGTAATTCAAAGTGTCAAATTTTAAATAAGAGCTCTTTGTTCAATAATCTAGTATCAGAGTTTCCGCTAACTCAACAAGTTTGTCACACCTATTCCCCGTTGGAAACAATTTTAATTGATGTTGCAATAAAATCCCAATGTGTTATACATGGTCCTTATGGATACTGCACTCTTCAGGAATGATACGGATAATTTGACTCATGTTTGAACCAAAAGCGACATCCTAGGTGATTCTTTGTGGGGGCAAAACAATTCCAGCTTTGTTGGCATGCAGTAATTTCACCTATCTTTCTCACACTTAATTTTGTGATTTTCAAAGGCAATGCAGCAGAGGTAGTCAAAGCAATTAAAGAGCATCGTGTTGAAGTTCCTTAGTGCGTTCATGATTTTTTTTTGTTTTTTTTGCTAGTCCATGGCATTGTTCATGGACCAGCCAAGTGATAAAACGTGTAAATAATAATTTGCAGTAATAAAAAATATTTTATTGTAGTATTTTCAGTAATAAATTTTTAGTTTTCAGCAAAATAAACAATATTCAAACGCAAACTTAGTGTCCGTTTGGGAGCTTATTTTCATTAGTTTGCTGGGCTTAGAAAATAATTTGGTCATAGATATAACTGTATCTAGAAGAAGATAGAATTTTAAAAAATTGTACCTTAACCAGTAACTTGTTACAAACATGACATGAAGTTGCTTTTTTTTTTTTTTTTGAGAAGGATGACATCAAGAGCCCTTTTGGTCATAGAATTCAAAAATTTTTGTTTAAAAAGATGTGAAAACTGTGGTTTAAAAAATATTGTTGAAAAACGTGTTTTTAGTGTTTATAAAACAAAACAAAAAAAATGTGTTTGGTATCATGGTTTAAATAACATGTTTCATTGTTACAAACATGACATCAAGTTGCTTTTTTTTTTTTTTTTTTTTTTTTTTGAGAAGGATGACATCAAGTTGCTGATAAAAAAAACTTTGCAGCTTGAGACTTATCTTTTTTAAGTTGAAGTGAGAATTTTCTGACCCAGCTAGATGGGCTGTAAATTATAATGCTAATGGGCCTATACCCATATCTGCTCTCCCTACTTGTATTTTGGTCCAAGAGTAAAGAGATGAGCCTGGCCCATCTTGTGGCTTTGGTTATCTTTCGTCTCAGTAAATTTCTTTAAACAAGAGGGAAAAAATATTCTATTTCTCAATTCTTTAAACAAGAGGAAAGAAAAATAGTGATAGTTATACATTGTGTATACGATACATAACTAAAATCGTGCTTTGAAAACGTAATTTGTGTTAAAGTTGCATTATTTTACAATTATAATTGAAGTCGTATTTTCAAAATATGATTTTAAATGAAGTGTGTACGACAATGTATAACTGAAAACTGAAACTAAAAATTTTTTGCTAAAAATACTGTAGATAAAGCTAAAAGGTAGCTGAAATAGTACAATGAGACTCATAAATAGTAGCAAAAATAAGCTAAATAATAAATAATAATAAAAAACTGGCTTTTTAAGCCAATACCAAATGCACACTCCAGTGTATGCAAAAATAATTAGCAAAAAAAAAAAAGTTTTTTTGCAATTTCATTAAAAGCATTGCCAAAATATTAAGTAGTGTTTCTTTAAAATTAAAAAAAATTTAAAAATCCTTACCACTTGTCAAGTGTCAAATTTCTCAAAATACCCCAGGTGTTACAGTACAATGCACATCTGATAGAGTGGTAGTTGAAAAAGAAAAATACAAATAAAAAACTTCAAATTTGAAAATTAGATACAGCTAGGAATTTTGACAAAATTGGAAGGATGATAAAGTAAAACATTTTGACAAGTTCAGGAACGAAAAATAAATCTGTTAAAGTTTAAAGGCCAAAACCAAACTTTTGGTAAATTTAAAGAACAAAAAAGATATTGTTGCTAAAGCAAAAAAACATAAACAGGGGCGTTACTCGTGTTTTAATTTCACAATCTCATTTATATGAATTCCAGCAATATTTCAATGGGCAAGAGAGAGCATGTAATAAATGTCAAAATTCAAAGATGTAGTGAAGGAATCTAAAATTAGTATACTTAGAGGAATAAAACTATAGAAGTGAAAACTATAGTTCAAAATGTACACTTTTTTTAATGGAAAGAGAAAGAATTCTAACAAAACCTCTTGTATGGTCCGTTTGACTGGTCAGATCAACCTTGATCTGACCCGTCGTCCTGTACTTTTTACAAACTCTTCTGCCAATAACCATATCGATCTTTTTCGAGCGGGTAAAATCTCACTATCATCCTTAGCTAATTTTGAGCATCCAAATACAATAAATTCTTTTAGGGACTCTAATCTATAAACGGCGCCTGGAAGACCCAAAAGATTTCTGCAATGGCTTAGATTCAATAAGGTAAGACCAGTTAAATGTTTAATTGATGAAGGTAGATCTACAACTGCAGTCCCACTTAAATGAAGCTCCCTTAATCGTTTCATGTCTTTTTCAAATTCTGGAATCTTCTTAACTTTGGAGCAACCAGAAAGAGTAAGATTTTCAAGAGATTCCATTTCAAGCTTGCTTGGAAGACTTACAAGACTTGTGCAATCTTTTAGGTTCAATAAAATTAGGCGTTTAAGTACACCAACAGATTGGTGAACCTCAATTAAGTTTGTACAGCCTTCAAAATCTATGCTCTCAAGCTGTGGAGCCTCCGAGAAGTCTGGAGTCTTAATAAGATCTTGAGAGTGACTGAGTTTAATGAATCTTAACTTGCCCAAATGCTGTTAATGAGATTAAATTGTAGAATGATAGCTAATTAGAATTTATTTTTAGCGAAATAAATAATATTGAGGAATTGAGGAAACTGTGTTACCTTCACTCCCTTCCAAAGTAGTTTAATGTTGCTATGGCACATTCTAAGTTCAACAAGCTCCCTTGGTTCGAAATTTGGTGGCAAAGATTTTAAAGGATACCCATTCCATTCAATCACTCTTAACTCATTAGGAAAATGTGTGAGTCCATTTCGAAGTTGCACATTGTGAATTTTGAGCAATACAAGATGATGCATCTTTGAAAAGGCTTCTGGATTCCAATGTACCTCTTTTTGTACAGGCAAGTCAAGGACTATGCTTTGGATAGCTGTTGTTTCCTAGCAAACAAGAACAAGAGATTGGTAAATTTCATAATAAGAGTACAAAGATGATGTAAATTTTTATTTTCTTGAATAATAGAAAGGGTTTATATTGAAGTTGAAGATTTCTACATAACCTCTTACCTTAATGTCTGTAAGCACAAGGTCAATGTCATTTTGCAACCATAGCCTTCGTCGTTCCCAAGGAGATTTAGGGGACTCTCTAAAAGTTATTTCTTTGCCCATTTGTTGTACTAGAGGATGCATCCACAACCGATTGTTTGACGAAACACTTAAGAGAGATTTATCAATAAGAACCCTTATTCCAATTGCGGGGTAAAGATTAAGATAGTCTAATATTTCTTCTACACGATCTTGGTCCTCCCCATTAAAGAAACATGCAATATGTAGAAATATTTCTTTTTCTGTTTCTTGTAGAGAATCAAAACTTATTTGAAATATTCGTAAAATTTCTGGTGGAAAATTATTTTTAAGCATATCTAAATAACTTCTCCATGCAGGGATGGTTCTGTCGAACAGACTACTACCCAAAAACTTAATAGCTAAAGGAAGGCCGTGAGCATAACTAGCAACCTGATTGGACATCTCCCTATAACCTTCAGGAGGACATTCACTACGAAAACATTCCAAGCTGAAAAGACGAAGAGCCTCTTCACTACTCAATTCCTTAGGCCTATATATTCCATCAACTCTTAGTCTCTTAAGCAAATGTTCATTTCTCGTTGTAATGATAATTCTACTTCCTGGACCACAGCAATCACGCATGCAAGCCAAACTTTTTGACTGCTCCAAACTATCTACATCATCAAGAACCAGAAGTACCTTTTTATTACATAGCCAACGCCTGATCAATTGGACTCCGTCTGAAGTATTGTATATTTTTATATCTTTTTGCATCAAAATGTCACAAAGAAGTCGTTCTTGCAAATAAGCTAAACCATGTACTTCAGATTCTTCTCTGACAGAATGGAGAAAGCTACTACCTTCAAATTGATTTGAAAAGCTATCATAAACCACTCGTGCAATAGTTGTCTTACCAATACCAGCCGTCCCATCTATCCCAATTACGCGGACATCAGTCAATCCTATTTTTAAGTCTGAATATACTTCCCATACACGAGAATCTATTCCAACCAAGTCCTTAACTAGTTTTATGGAACTTAGTCTTTCAAATACCTTCTCCACAATTGCATTAATATATTCTGACTCCTGCCTGCAAAATGAGTGAAGAGCCAGAATTTATTTTTGGGACCAAAGTATAAACAAAAAAATTGGAATTCAAGAATGAAAAATATTCTAAAAATTCAAGACTAGATTAAAACAGTTAACTAAAACTAACATCTTTTTAGTGTTAACAAAATATAAACTAAAGAAAAGATACAAAATAATAAAATTTCAATACATTTAAAATACATTATCTGTAAACATTACTAATCAAAATACAAGTAAGATCCAAATGACTAGTCTTCTTCACAGCTTTCACTCACAAACTATGTGTTGTTCTTCCTCTTGTAATAGTAAGTATCAAACTACACATTGTGCAATATTATGCTTTGGCTAGGTGTGTGTTAGATAGAGATACATGTTTAATTAATTATGGCTAGATTATAAATCGCACCCTTTAACTTTGACCAAAATTTAATTTAGGCATTTAACTTCAATTTTTTTTTTAACTCAATCCTCTAACCTTAATTGTTATTCAATTTAATCCTCCGTTAAAAATGCACTGTTAAATGCTCCAAAAAAGGGCATTGTTTTGGGTCTTACATTAAAAAAATGCAAAAAATTTATTGATTTTTCTTAATATTTTTAAAAATTCAAGATATGGAAAATTTAAACCAAATTAAGGGAAGGACATGAGAAACTTTTTCCAATACTTTTCCAGTAACCAAATAGAAAAAGAAAGCAGAAAAAAGACTTACTAGCCTAGTTATCTTTTCCAAATCTAGGCATCATCATCCACAAAGACAATTACTAAATCAGTCCCAAACCTAACCCCATTTTTTCCCACAACACGCAGCAAAAATTGATAATAATCCAAATTGAGCTAAAGAAGCAGAGCCCCTTCTGGACGGCTTAGATAAGATCTTGGCTGTAACAGATGCCCCTCATAGCCCTTAGATAAGATCTTGGCTGTAACAGATGCCACTCATAGCCCGTCAACTCTAGTGCACCTCCATCATCTACAAGCAGCCAACAGGTCTACATCTAATATCAGGGAGAGAGAGAGAGAGAGACTTGTCCCATATTGAGCATATATGAGGTTAATCTAAGATTTATTAACTATAAGGAGTCTCATTTGTGACTAAACTAGTCTTTTGGGGGTATAGCAGAATTGTGACTAGAACTTTTCCTTGAGTGTATGTGTGTGATGCAACTTTGTGGTCCATATGAATGAAAGACTTATTAATAGAGTACTAATGGACTCATGACCCCCTAGAGCCCAAATCGCCAACAGACTTATTACTAGACCAATAGGGTCACTGCTCTAAAATATTACTCTACTAATTACCATTACATGATTAAACAATTGATCTTAGAACCGCTATATGCATTAACTCTCAATCTTAAGAGGATGGTGAACTCAACGTGAAGTGTTGATTGTTTTGATGTATACTAGAGTGAGATCTTTTACGATCAATACGTCAGTGACTTTACCAGATCTCTTATTTAACCATTAAAAACTTCACCAATTGAGCTAAATGCAATTTAAAGTAGTCTAGGGATATCTTGATTAGTTAAGCAAAAACTTAAGTGTAACCATATTTTTATAGTGGAATAAAATGTGGTTAATGCTAACTTTGGACATATTATAGGATAACAGGAGGCCCAAGACCATGGGAGTTAGCGTTTATTTTTCCCTTTGGTCTCACCTCAAGCTATATACATAAGCCCTTATGCTAACTTTGGTTATTTACCAAAAATTAAAAAGTTGAAGATTTGAAGATTTGGGTGGTGTGGTATCTAACTGCACCTAAAAGATTTTATTTTCACATTTTTTTTTCCATGCCATCAGCAAGATTACTTGACATATTTTCTATGCTGCATTAAATCCTCAATCACAACAATTAAATAATCGATATGGGGACTTGGTTTGGTTTAGTGCCAGAGCATTTAACAAGTTTTAAGAGTAAGACTTCACAAACTATGAAAAGCAATTAGATTTCAAAGCAATACGGAAGAAAATACTGAATAGATGCTAAAAAGCTGTGAATAGAATAATCAGAAGAAATGAGAAACTTGATGAAGCAAATTAAAAGAAGATCAAAAAAAAAAAAGACTTACCCTTTTGGTATTACCCACCCACTGATATTGGCCACTTTTGTTAAAGCAGCCCTCCATGTTTTCACCTTCTCCAAATTCTCCTTAAAAACTTCTTCATGCTTCGCAAATGCTTCACGAAAGCTACCTTTCTGCTTCCGCACCTCAGTCGGATCAACATCAAAGAAAACAGGAAAAATCGTTTGCCCCATCTTTTTCTGGCACTCGACAATCTTTGCAAGTTCATCCAAGCACCAACTGGAGGATCCATAGTTTTTTGAAAAAATGACCACTGAAAATCTTGACCCTTCAATGGCTTTCAAGAGTTCTGAGGGAATGGGCTTTCCTCTCTCGAGTTCTTTCTCATCTGTAAACGTGGGGATTCCTTTCTGGGTTAAAGCAGCATACAGAGGACGCAGAAAATTGTGGCGGGTGTCCTCGCCTCTAAAACTGAGGAACACGTCGAAAAGCCATTTCCTGGTACGCAATGAAAAGCTGCTTCCATCGGTTTCAAGAGCCATCGATGTAGAGTTTTTGCTTGAACCAACGAAATGATTTGATGAAGTTTTTGTAAGGAGTGAGATTTTGGGTTCTGTTTCACTTTTGCTGTGTGATGTACTTATAATAAGTTAAAAACTTGTTTCAGAAGGGAAAGTAGAGAAATAAAGGAAATGGGTGTGCGTGTGAAAAAAGAAATTATGGATTTAAAGATATATTGATATTGATGAAATGATAGCAAATGCTCAGCAAGTTCTAGGAAGAAGAAGACAGCATATTGAATTTTTTTTTTTTGGGCGGGTAAAAACACGACTTTGGAGCAAACTCCCTAATATTATATTAAACGACGGCCATATAATATGCATTTTTATATTGCAAATTTTCAGAATACAGTTATAAAAGAAAATTCATTTATTCTCTCAGCACGTTCTAGGAAGAACATCATTGTTTCATAAATAAATAAATAAAAAGAAAAAAATATATATATATCATTGGAAGGGAGAGTAACGTCACATAGCACTTTCCGGGCAAAAAGGTAGAAAATATGGACGAAATCTTTTAAGTAATTATTGAGTAATTTTTAGATGCTTCCATAATATGGTCAATGATATTTCTTCCTTTCACAATTATGGTAGGCTTTGCTTATTAAATTCGTAGTACAATTCATCATAAATGTGAAAGAAGTGAATATCATTTTACTATACTTAAAAAATACTTAAGTATTTTTCCGTAATTATTAGGTCTTTTGATTGAAAGTCTTGACAATGTACTCTTGGTATCGGTAGTTATTAAAGATGAGTTTGTCATTAGTTTCAAATTTAGTATTTATTTTTTAATTTTTATATACAACTTTTTAGAATTTTACTTTTTTTGCTTCCTCTCACTTTTTCAAATATTGTCAACGTACATATATATTTTAGCATATTTTTAGCAAAAAACCTAATGAACTTTTTCCAAACAGACACTTAAGTATTCTCAAAATATTTTCTCAAAAAAAAAAAAGTATTCTCAAAATACATTAACGTGATTCTCTCTCTCCTCCCATATTCAAGATATATCCACACAAAATGAATGTCAAATGAGGAAGTACTCGTCATTTTAATTTGGAAGTACGTAATAAAAACCTCTAAATCACATTTAGTAAAAGGGATTTGGAAACAATTTAAATGATTGGGTACACTATCTGATCAAATACCCTGAAGGTAGCTATCTTAGAGATGGGGTTTATGTGGTTCTAGCTATGCTAAGCTTCATACACATGGTCAATGATTGCCTATACATGTATTGAACATGCGTATGTAGCCTAGAGGAATGTCTACTCGTCCCAACGGTAGTAACCATAACTTCTACATCTATACCACTACTCACGTTAGGCGAGTTGGTACTTTCACAAGCCTTAAAAGTTTGAGGGATTCATGGACCCAGGTTTGAGTGATCCCAGGATGGGGTTATGCTATCGATTGTCAAAAAAAAAAAAAAAAACACCTTCTACATCTATGCTATGCTAAAGTTCAATCAAAAGTAATCAACATAAACAAGCATAAATTAAAAGTCATTTTGAAAATTAATATGAAAAGAAGACTCATATACATTGCTTAGGAAATCTTGTTCTTGAAACCAATCCTCTCAGAAGTCTAGAGCCAGGCTTTAGTATGAAAACCAAATTTCTATAGTGTTTCGAAAGATTTGTTTAGAGAGAAAATTGAACTTTTTCACTTTTCTTTCCCAAGAGCTCAAGAATCTTTGTAAGGGGATTTTGGAGTCCAAAATATCCAAAATATGGTTGGTTTTCAAGATTCCTTTTAGCATATATTCTTTTTTTTTTTAAAAGAAAATTTTAGCATATATTCTTGTAATGTTATGGAAGAATCACTCATCTTTTTCACACTTAAATATAACTTGGTTTAATTGATAATTTATTGCATTTAATGATAGGTAGAAACACTCTTAGAAAATAAATTAGATTGACATGCAAATTTGTGAGTTTTAGTTAGCTCAACCAGTAAAAATTTTTATAGTTGAATAAGAAATTTAGACTTCAATCCCGCCTACACTAGAAACCAATTGATGTCTTGATTTGATAATAAATAGCACAATTATCAAAACAGACTTCATAAGTTGAAACTCTATAAATAAATTAAAAAAAAAAAAGAAAAGAAGATTGACATGCAAATTTGGTTGATGTTTGACAGTGATAGATTACCATAAATTGGTCCAAATTACTCTGCTTTTGCTATGAAACTGAATGCTTATTTTCAAGAACCTATAGCATGCATAACAAGGACTTGTAAAAGAAAAGTGCTCTGCTCATGCCTTCAGCATTCTTTGAAGATAAATTATTATTTTTTATTAGGAAAAATTCTGTCAGTGTGAGTTTCTCATTTACTTGATATTAGTCGTGATCATCAGTATGTAAGAACAATTTAAACAGAAAATTCAACAGGAGAGAACATTGATTATGCATAAACTACAATAAAAGAAGAATGTCAGCCTTAGTCGATGAAAGAAGAATGTTGCTACCTTCAACCACAACTGGGTATCAATTTGATTCCCTTAGCAACAACAGCTTTCGCCTCTTCTGGCATGGATGTGCTAACAACTCACCTCCAACCAAATTTCCTCGTTCTTTGGACATTCTTTACAACCATTTTGAATCAATTGTCTAACAGCCTGAAATATCTCTAGCCTTCTCTTCCAGCCTTGCTGTAGCAATCCACTCTAGCGGCTGCTTTGGACTATTTCAAGTCACACTCTTGAACAGTAGTCCCTCCTCCTTTATGTCAAAAATTTCTGCATCACTCAAAATCTTTCATATTATTCATATTGGCTCTACCATTAGGCCATCTATAAATTGGCCCAAGGCCCCAAATAGAAGTGTAGTATTTATTACACAAATTGTTTCACACCCCCAAATAATAACAAAAAAGTAGGCCTCTTAACTAAGGAACAAAAAAAAGAATTTCTTATATTGGCCAATAGAATATTTTGTTAAAAAAAAAGTCTTACAATGTAAAAATTAGGGATGGCAATAAAAGTCCGACCCACGGGTACCCGATCCGGCCTAATAAATAATCGGGTCAGGTATGGGTCTTTAAAAAAAAAACCCAAAGCGGGTTCGGGTCGAGTTCGAGTTTTTGTCATACCCAGCCCGAACCTGACCCGTTTAAGTATAAAATTACCTAAAACTCCTTTTATATATATATATATATATATATATATATATATATATATATATATATATATATATATAAACTAAAAAAAAAAAAAACTCTACTTGACTACTTCCTCTCATATTCCACACTCAGCCCTCACAGCCTCACTTTCCGCTCCCTCTCTCACTCACGGACTCACGCTTACCCTCTTCTCCCTCTCTCACTCATGAACTCAACATCTCAACCTCAAGCTCTGACCTCTATCACCACTGCCATCACACTATCTCACCGCCGGCCTCAAGCTCTGTCATTGTCAGTCTCAAGCTCTGTCACCGCGGGTCTCAAGATCGTCACAGGTTTGTTTCTCTCTTTCTTAGTCTTCTCTGAGCTCCGATCTGTCTTCTCCAAGTGTAGCTCAGTCAAGATCTGCCACCGCCAAGATCTCTTTTTTTGTTTTTTAATTTTAGGTTCATTACTTGGTGCCTGAAATGGGTATTATTGTGTATATTCATTTGTAGGATTTATTTTGTAGATTTTTGAACTTGATGTAATGGTCCTGGATTTGGGTTTGGAGGATTTATTTTGTATATATTTGAACTTGTGGCAAATCTTGTTGTAATGAAGGATTTTTTTTTTTTTTTTTATGTATTTGGGTTATGTATACAGGATTTATGTATGGGTTTGTGACTTTTATGTATTATTTCTTGTGATTTCTGTATTTGGGTTTGTGATTTTGAAAAAGAAAATGAGAAATCTAAAAGTAAATTATTGTAAATTTATGTGAAATTTAAAATCTAATATTATTGCAGAAATCTAAAATAATTATTGTAAATTAAATTAGAGTAAAAATCTGAGATTTATTAAATTAATTACGGATTTTTATAAAAAAAAATTGAGCCACGGTTTAGGCTCTGAGGACTTAGGATTGGGCCCTAAAGGGGGCAGGGCCCACGAGGCGAGTTTGGATTAAAAAAAATCTGTTTATTAAATGGGTCGGGTTCGGGTAATGGATACAGGCCCGCACATCGGGTCTGGATATAAAGAAACCCAGCCCGAACTCGATCCGTTGCCATTCCTAGTAAAATTTTTAACTAAGCCCAAAAATTTAATAAATAAAAATAATTTTTTAAAAGAATTTATTATTTTCGAATGTAGTATATTATATTAAATGTGTGGGGGTAAAATGACTAAAATATGCATTTGGGCATTGGGCCTGATTTGGTGATGTAAGCCTGTCCGAGCGGAGCCTGTAAGGCCCGCAAGCTAGTTTATGCTACAAGGATTGGAGGAGTTGTCCGAGGAGAAATATCTTCTCGGATGATTCAAGTAAAAGTCATAGGACATGTCAGAGTGTTTGGAGAGAGAATTTCAGAAGATCTGTTGGATAAAGGCATGATCCACACAGTTATTGGAAGGAAGAACGTATGAGAAATATTAGAGGAAAAAAACTGCTACGACCACATTAAAAACTCTGCACCTACCTCCTTGGCCGTATTAATGGAGAAATGACCTTTGAACAGTAACATTCAGCTTTTCAGCTATTGTTTGAAGACTTCAAGAAGGTGGCGGATGGGACAAGTATCAATTGGAAAGATTTGTGTTACACGTGGAAGAAGAAAAGAAGAATAAGATGGATATAAGAGAACAAGAGAGGGATAAAAAAAGAGGGAGGAGCACAGAAGAAGAAGAAGAAGAATGAGGAAAGAGAAATGACTGAATATTTGAACTGTAATTGTAATATTGTTCTTAAGGAAAGAAAGACAATACAAGTGGTCATCGGCTTACGTCCGAGGAGAGTTTCTTTGCTGTTCTCATCTAATGAATGCGCAAATAACGGCAATTTAGCCTGTTTTTCTCTTTATCCAATATCTATAACCTAGGTTTCAAGCCCACACTCTACAAATTTTATTGTATAAGATTCTTTGGGTCTGAGTCCATCTAGTAACTAGACGGGGTACAAATTGTGCACCTACAAAATGTGTTTTACAATGTTTGTAATAATTTAAGAGTGTAAAAATTTTCAATCTCCTACAAATTTTAGTCTTCCTTTCTCTCTCTATAAAAATTAAAATTAGAATTACTAATTTTTTAACAAATTTATTATTGAAACCTATTGTGTAATACTTAAAGTCCAATATTGCTAAGAGAGACAAAGATTATATCAAACATGATATGAAAATAGTCCAATTAACATATTAATTTATCTGAAAAGGTTGGATTCCTTTTTTTAATGCATGTATTGCTTATACAATATTAACTAACAATACACGATAAAAAAACTAACAATAAATGTTACTGCATTTAAAACCAATTATGTCACAATAAAGATTAAGTGTATTAGTGATATTACCAATTGATTAGGAAATCTTAGAAGAATTCGGAAAAAAAAAAATTAGTAGTAATTTTACATCACAAAAATCAAGAAAAATATATTTTTAAATGAAAAAAAAAATCAAAGCATAAATTTTATTCAATTAATATTTAAATTAAAATAATGTCCCACTAAAAATTGTCGCCTTAGGCTGCAAAATGACAAATGTGTTGAGCTAACTCTAGACTGGGCTCAATTATTGCGTACAACAAATTTAGCGAAATTTAAAATGAAATTTGTAAGGACACAATTCAAATTCCCAAATTATGACTGGAAGGAAATGGGCTTAAAAGGCCTTTTTTACAATTAATTTGTAGAGGATGGGTTTGTAATCTAGATTTCAAGGATGGTTAAGATAACGAGGAAAAGAACGGGCTTTGGGCCCAATGGCACAAAAATAAAGAGTTATCTGCAAGAGTAAGACTGAAAGTTCCTCCTCGGACACAATCCGAGAATAGTTTACAATAGTATTTCTAAGGTTGGATACAATTATTATCATACACTATTGGCCCTTTTTCTTCCTGAAAAAGCCTCCCCTTCTTCGTAGGTCTTCCCCTTCATTTATACTTCTTTTTCTTCTCTTCATCGTCTTCCACCTCATGGTTGCAATGCTGGTTTAGGATACTTGTCCCATCAATTCTTCCCTAAAGCCCGCTGGGGTCAGGGACCAAGTTCCAAACTTCATGCTCAGGTCTCATCCTTCCATCCATGCAGTCAATATATCAATTACAGAGCTTTTAATGTATGGGCGGTGGTAGCAGCTTTACCTTAGATATTCCACTGCCCTTTCTATTGTCCTCCACGTGTACTGTGTATTCCCGTAGCCGTAGGATTCTTTATAACATAACCCGGGGACACTAAACCTCTCTTCCTATGTCCTCGGCTTAACAATCCGAGGACAAATCTACTCCTCGGACGTAATTGGTCATTCGTTTATCATATCTTTACTTGGCATTTCTTTATGAGATACCTTCAAATACTCCAAGATTATTTTGATGTCTTCGGTTTTGGGTTTCTAGCCCAAAAGACCTCGTTGGGCCATCCTTGGTAAATTACTGGGCCCAATACCCGTACAAAATTGTTTGAAGCTAAATTGAGGTATTTGATAGAAATGATATCATTCAGAATTTATAAGTTTTTTTTATTATAAATTTTTTGTTTGTTTTATATTTAAAATACTCTACGCATATGAAAAATCCTCATACGTGGCCATATTTTACATGAAATGTATTAAACATACCAATAGCGTGGTTAATATTTCATGATTTTTGCATATCATTGTGATATTAATACAAAGAAATTATTTCAATTGAGGCTAGAGTTGTTAAAAACAGACATGAAATTGAATGTTTTTGCAAAAAAGTGTTTTAGAAAGTTCACTATTGAGATATTGGAAGAAATTAAAACTTCATAGAAAATAAATTTTAAAAAAACACCTAGCGTTAGAGATTTTCACCGCACCAAAATGTGTTAGATTGACCATGATATTGTTCAATTAAGTTAAATAAGCTCTTGTGTCGACAACCGTCTATCCTAACACACAATTGGATAACTTATCTAGCTTTTACAACAAGAAAACACGTCTCCCTTCACTCATAACAATCAAATATGAAGCAGATTACCCTTAACAATCAAATATGAAGCAAACAATCCTACTTACAAATGAATATAACATGATCCAATAATTTGTCCAATGACAAAAAGAAAGCACGTTTACCTTCAGATCTATAAAACAAGTCTTTCTCCAAATTTGAAGAATATAGATCTACTGACAAATGAATCAACCTTACATTTAGATTAACAAGAATATATATAACTAAAATATGTACCTTTAATTAATTAATTAAAATTTTTTTTTTGTCTACAAACATGAAATTTTACATCTATGAAAAATTATCAAGTAACTACAAGTATTAGCATGAAATGAAGAAATAATAAAAAATCAATCAAATGACAAATATTGCGGGATAGACAAAAAGATTACCTAGAGATGGGGTTCATCTTCAACAATTTACATCAACATTTCATCAAATTCAAACTCTAAATTTTCAAAAAACTTTTGCCACAAATCTTTAAGGACAAAAAACATTCAAAAACACATGAAGAACACAAAAAACAAAGAGTATCTAACAATCACATAGCTAGAGATTCATCGTACTTCCGTTACAAAGATCTTCAATTCATCTTTCAACCAAAGTAAAAGACAATTAGAAGATAATTATACTATATCAAAATCTAAATATAAAGAAATACACTACTCATTCATCAAAACAAATTTACATTTTGTTAGGAATGCTATAAGCATATGGATAATAATTATTGTGTTAAGATTTAGTTAGTTAGTTAGTTAGTTAGTTAGTTAGTTACAATTCCAGGCATGTTAATCATATTTAGCACATGCTGGAATTATTAATGCACGTGGGAAATAATAGAACCAATAGGATGAGGCCATGTGGGCCAATGAGATTAGAACTAGTCTCCTATAAATACATAATTGTAATCCAATATAAGATATCAATCGAAGAATAAACCAACTTTTTAGTGCATTAGTGCATCTCTCTCTCTCTCTCTCTCTCTCTCTCTTAATCTCTCTCTTTCTCTATAGAGGGTGACTATCTTGAATTAAGTCAATTTTCCTACAATTTCCATCAATCCCCCTACAATTCATACTCATCCCCATTAGAAACCTTTAGGTTCCTAACATTTGGTATCAGAGCCTTGTTCCTGCGTCACCATGACTGAAACTCGTGCCGCTGCCATGAACATGGTGAATGAAGATATTGCTTCTTTGCGTACCACTTCGGACCATCACAATAGAGAAATCCAAGAAATCCAAAAGATTCAAGGAATCCATACCAGGACCTTGAATGAAATGAATCAAAACCTAAATGCCATTCTACAGAAGTTGAGTTCTCAAGATAGCAACTCACACTCACCACAAAGAACGGGTCTAGTGAATCTGAGCTCTTCAACCTTGTCATTTGCAAGATTTGTGAAATTGGACTTCCCACGCTTCTCAGGTGATGATCCTGCTAGTTGGGTCTATAAGGCCAATCAGTATTTTGGCTATTATCAAACCCCAGTTACAGGGAAATTGCTAATTGCTTCGTTTCACATGGTATTGGAGGCTTTGATTTGGTTCCAAGAAGCTGAGGAGGCAGGTGTGTTCACGGATTGGGATTCATTGGTGCAGGCTCTACACGTGAGGTTTGGGTCAACTGCTTATGATGATCCTATGGAAGTTTTAACAAGGCTGAGACAGTCTTTCACAGTGGCATTGTACAAGGCAGGGTTTGAAGCCGTGTCTAATAGGATTAAGGGTCTGCCTCCTTTACACAAGCTTAGCTACTTCCTAAGTGGCTTGAAGGATGAAATCCGGCTTCCAGTAAGGATGCTGAATCCAAGCACCTTGAATGAAGCATTTGGATTGGCGAAGATTCAGGAGGAATATGTGTTCAGTTGCAAGAAGATGAATGTTCCCAATTTTGCTTTCTCTTTCTCTCTGTTCCTTTCTCTGTTATTTTTCTCTTTTCCATTGGAGGACTAGCTGACCTCGAATCCAGCTAGAGAGACCAAATCCATTCCTTCCTATGGAGAGAAAGAGACTACCTCTATGGAGGGTAACTACCTCGAATTAAGTCAATTTCCTACAATTTTCATCAATTTCCCTACAATTCATACCTATTCCTATTAGGAACCTCTAGATTCCTAACACATTTACTAACCATTTTCAATTGTTTGATTTTTAAATTTGAGATTTTGTGTTTACGGTAGTAACCCTATTTTCTACCGTAAACACCCGATCAAAAAGTAATTAATAGAAACAAGTATAATTTAAAAGGCACTAAATAAACCAAAATAAAAAACAAGACTTACTATGCTTAGGAAGTCTTGTGCTTATAAGGTGTATCCAGAGTTTGGAGCCCAACTTTTATAGGACTTAACAAAAAAATTGGTCAAAAATATAACTATACCTAAAAAAAATTAAAATTTAGAAAGTTGTACATTAATTTGATAGGTTCTGACAAACACGACAATAAGTAGATGATAAAATATTTGCAGCTTGAGATTTCTCTTTTATAATCTAATGAGAATTTTTTGGCCCAGCTAAATGGGCTGTTAGTTATAAAGCTCATGGGGCCAGTCCCCATCTCTATTCTCCTTACTTGGATTTTGGTCCGTGAGTAAAGAGCTCATGCCTAGCCCATCTTGTGGCTTTTGTTCTCTTTCTCAATAAATTTTTTTAAACAAAAAGGGTGCTTCTCCAAATTTCATTGAAGCATTGGCAAAGTTTTATATATATCTATATATATAAAATTAAATTCAACAAGATTCTAAATTGAATTTTAATTATTGTCTAATTTTGCAACATGAGTTTTGTTTAAGTTTTTAAAATTTTTTGTTTTAACTTTTAAATGAGTTAATGTAATGCAAAGGACAAAAAAGCTTAATATAAACAAATCATAAAAAATTCAATAAAAAAAGGGAATAAACTCATGTCTATATAATTAAAAAAAAAAACAAAAATAAGGGAGTAAAACTCATATATATATATATATATATATATATATATATATATATATATATATATATATATATATATATGTGGCTTAACGAGTTTGCAGCGTTTTGCATTTTAAAACTGGGATTTACAATTGTTCATGTTTCAGCTAACAAACAAAGGAAAACGTAGCTACAGTATTGAGGGTACTGTTTACGTTTTGCTACAGTATTTTTAGTTTTCAATTTTTAGCAAAATAAGCGATATCAAAACAGACCATAAGTATAATTTAAATTAGGCAATTAAGTTATAACCCTATAATTAAAAAAAAAAAATTAAACTCATATATATTTGTAATTATAATTATTTTCAATTGTCGGGCTATAACTTAATTGTCCGGTTATAACTTAATTTAAACTCAAATACACTAGTTGATTCTAAAAATAACCAAATATTCCTTCCCAGTTTAGAGTCAACTGTCAAAGGTCAACAGTTTCTTTGAATCCCCGTGTCATGGAGGACTGTAGAAGGCAAAGCAGAGCTCTGCAAGAGTTTGGTAAAGGGACAAAATTGAAAAAGAACCCACTCTTTATAGTTAGTTATAGACTTATGGATATGGTTAAGTGGCAACCCCTCGAAGAAGAAGCTCAAGCTCTAGCAAGTCACAACACATGTAACCTCCTCACCACGTCCATGTGTGCCAAACCCAATCTGTGTTATATATAAAAAGTGACTGAGGTTGTTGAAGAAAATCTTGGCCCTTTTCATGTTCTTCAGATTACTCACTACTAATCTCTCTTTCTCGGGTAAGCATTTTCTGGGATATACCCTTTTTTTATTTTCTTGTTTTCAGTCCTTAGCGGGGAAATTTGTTGTTGTCCTTTTGTTTTTGTTTCAATGAAATGAATGTCTTGTATTGGGTTAAATAAAGTTTCTTTTTTTATTTGTAGGTGAAAAGTTTTGAGATTTAAAATTTGGTTTCAGGAATTGTATTATTTAGTTTCTTTTCTGCTAAGATTGATTGGGTTTTTTTGTTTGTTTGTTTGTTTAAATGTTTGCATGTATGTTTGCATTGATAATGATGTTAAGCTCGAATTTGATTAAATAATTAGTAATGGCTGAATGGAAGAATTTAAAGTATTTGGGGGGAATTCTGGACTTACTGGATATTCTTGTCATTTGTTGGTCTGCCTTTTGAAAATCAAATTTCCTAATGGCTCTATCATCTTTAGATTGTGGAATTCTGTTATTTGAATATTTGATGTCAAATTCCAACAATTTGGGTGTCTTACCTTTAATCACTACGACTTAGTGGGCATTTGGCCTACAAACAATTTAAAATGGTAGGAACATCACAAAGAGCTTTGTGATTCAATGGCACTGCCCGGTTTTCCCATAGAGGAGAACTTGGGTTTAAAAACCATCTCCCACTTGTTGTAGGAAACAACTTAAAATAGTGGGTTTTATGCCTCATTAGTTGGTTGCCTTTTCCAGCAAGAAATATCTGCCTTTGTTTTTTGACATTACATAACACCTATCAGCTAAGTAACTTTGTGTAATTGACTATAATTTTGTTCTAGTAAGTTTAAATTTTTTATCCTATCCATTTCAATTTCTACTAGTTGAATGTTGGAGTTGCTTAACATAAATTTACTTGCTCATAGATGAAAGGCAGCATGAGTGGTGTGGATCCGGCTTCTGTGAGCAATGTAATGAAGAAACAAGAGAATCACAAAAACCCCTTCAGTAGAGATGTCATGCTGGGGAGTGAGCTTTGGACTGATGGACTAATTTGTGCTTTTGAATTTATTCGAGGCCATAGGAAGACCCGATCGGTACAAGACATGGCCAAGATGCAGGTTTCATCAAGTGAACTAAATAGTCGTTTACCCCCGAAAGGTAATGGGGAGAACTTTTGTAAATCTGCAGCCCAATTAGACTCTGGAATTGGTGATAGTGATATGGTCGATGATCATACTGATAGCAAGGATTATCAATCAGGCTGTTACCGTAGGAAGGAAGAATTCCCGAGAAGTTATTGGATACCGATAGGTTGGGCTAGAATTTCTGAACTTGTCCAGAAAGTGCAAGTTGATGGTGGCTGGGCCTTGCAGCCTTTCAACTTCTCAGATGATGAAGATGATGTGACTGTTGCAGATGTGGCCACTCCTTACTGGGAACGCCCAGTGGGACGCACTTGGTGGTGTCACGTAGATGCAGGTCACCCAAACATAAGTGCTTGGTTGAGTAACGCTCAATGGTTGCATCCTGCTATTAGCATTGCTTTGCGAGATGAAAGTAAGCTGATAAGTGAGCGAATGAAGCACCTTCTATATGAGGTAAATTTCTTTTTTATATTTGCTTAGCAGAGACAGACAAAGAGAAGAAAAAATCAAAACTTGATAGTCACTGGGCACCCATTGGGAATAGAAACATCTTTGTTAGAATTATGGTAAAATTATTAAATTTACCATTTTTTGAAATTTTAAACTTTTGGGATAAGCGGTAATTTAATATAGTATCAGAGCAAAAGATCCTAAGTTTAAACTTTTTCTCCACTCTACCTCCCATTTAAAATATTAAAAAATCCCACATGTTGGGTCTCAATTATCAAGAGGGAGTATTAGAATTATGGTTAAATTATTTAATTTACCATTTCTTAAATGCTCAATCTTTTGGGACAATCGGTAATTCAACAATTTATTTATTTTTTAAAATAAAATCCTATTGGATATTGATCTGGTTTATTTTTTATCATACTTGTTATTTTTCTGCTGTTACTTCACATAAATTGCTGTTTGGGTAAAAGCTTGTTGTTCCTGCAGCGAATAGAATCTTCTCACTATCTGTTAAAGTGCAAGGGCTCATAGTTTTGAGATAAGGTGTAATATCTCTGAATTTGATAGTGTTCAGAATCAAATTCACATGTTAGTGAGAGCTACATGAACCTACATTGTAACTAAATTTACTCTACAAAATTTTGTTACACTGAACTTGATGGTGAAGCCACACCATTTTTTTGAACTGTTGAACTGAATTAATGTTAATATTCACATTGAGGCATTACAATTAAGGAATAAGAACAAATAGATCCTGGAACCTAAGGAGATTGGTGCATCAATCCCAAAATCTTAATCTGCCACTGAGTGGGCCAACAGTTTATATGATGCTTGCAAACACTAACTCTGACAAAACCCCGGAACTTGATTTTTACATTTCTGATTTATACAGGAATGGTGCTGAGATGCATGTTTGCTAAAGATTTTGCTTTATGAACTCTGAAAATTTGCTGTGCATAAGGCCTTCATTATATAACGTCTAGAAAAATTGTAAATTATACATAGAAAATAAAAAATGGAGATTCCAGTGACATGACACGAAAACTATGAAGACATGTATAGTTGGCAGGAAAAAAATTGTAGTCTTTTGTTCTGTATTTTATTCTTGAGAAGAAAGTTAGTCAATCTCCTGCTGATGTTGGGTTCATAAATAGTAGAATTTCTCTATGCAGCCATTCTAGTGTTTAATAAATCACAACTTCCTTATATTCAATCTCAGGTGTAAAAGATTTAGCCAAAAATCAAGCTACCTCGGTTAGGTTAAGTTAACCTGTAATGACCCAAGGAAAGCCCTAGCTACATTTGCGCCTGTGCCCCCAAAAGGACTAGTCAAGTTGTAGTTGGGCCTCCTCATAAGTGCTTATATATCCAAGATCCACCTGGTAAACACCCAATGTGGGACTCAAAATACACCCACACAACACACACCCATCCAATTCAATCCACATAACCAGGTATCATATTACCCGTCCAGCTGCAGCCTCATTTTTATCTGGAAGGTAACTTGAGGTCGAGGGAGGCAGATCTCTCTGCTTGAACTAAATATGTTAAACCACTGTCCAAAATGTTGTTTGCTACCATTTTCGGTTCACAGTTGACTTGTTCAACTTGTTTTTTGCTTTGTTAATTGGTCTTTTTTGTATCCTACTTTAATAGTAGAAGCTACTTAAGAATTCTAATGATTAGCTTTGCAAGGATTCATAAAACATTTTAGATAACCAATAGAAATTGAATATTCCTACTCATGACCATATAAAAGCCAATTTATGAATTATGAGCTACCTATTGGTATGATCAGTTTGTAAGGTTTGCCTATATTGAGTCAGAGGAAATTGTATTTGCGAAGGGGGGTAAAGATGTTAACAAGTCTTACCCCTATAGGATATGGTTGGTAACAAAATTTTTTTTTGATGATATGGAACCAAACCAAGATAGGGCCCTTTGGACCCACTCCTAGGGACTTAAGTAAACCACAGATACACGACCTCACCTGACAGAACCACATATTAGGTAAACCAAAGAAACTCCTTGCGGGGATCCAACCCAGGATGTTTGGGTCTACAGCTCATCCAAGCCCTCTACCACTAGGTTGCACCTTGACAAGTATGGTTGGCAGCAAATTATTTAGTGTAAGTTTTGCCTATATTTAGTGTAGGAATGAAATTTAAACCTCTACCAACCTTGGGGTTTGTGCTTGGCTAGGGTTTTGGTCCTTCTTCCCACTTTGGTGTGGCCCTAATATATGCACGTCCATAGCTATTCTTGTGTTAGATACACATGCATATATGCAAAAGTCTTTCATAAGGTTGTTGTTTAAGGCAAGGCTAGTTTCTGTCTTTTTATCAAGTACGTTTTTAAGGTGAGGCTAAATTGTAAATTGAGGAGGCCCAAAGGAATTTCGACTTTAGACACAAATTATTAGAAACTGAGACTGCAGCTTTTCTTACGAAGAGGGCTAGAATCCTTCCTCTTCCTAGTTAAAGTGGGGTCAGTGATCTTTCTAGAATTTGGGGAACAGCAATTCTTCAGTTTTGTAACAAATTATGTCGATTTGTTGGTTAAGATATTACTGTACTAGAGCAAATTGAATTACCCACATTGGTCAATTAATGGATGGAGAGAAGCATGAAGGTCTATCACCCAAAGAAAATGAGATAGATGAAGATCTGAATAATAGTCTCATTCCCAATGCAAAACTATTGAATTGTTCAAATAGCTGACATGGTTACCCCATAAAATATTAACCACGTGGTCTAATCCCCAAGGCAGCCCCCCTACCAAATGGCACTGCAGCTAGCCCTATGTGTAAAACCTTGCCATGGGATATTGTCTTTCTGAAGTGAGAATTGAGTTAGGTTTTGGACAGGACAAGATCAGAACTCATACTTTGACACCTAGACCAAGATATACAAGCTGATTTCTGGTGTAATGAATTGGTAAATTGAAGAAGACATCCTTCGTTAGATCATCACATGCGTGGTCTACTGTATTGTCTTGGTGAAAGTAGTTCCATTCTAGAGTTTATAGAGTCTCGTTTGCTTGGAATTATTTAGGCTATCTCATCTATTTACTATGTCTATAATGTAGTCTTTTTCTCAATAAATTATATTACTTATAGAAAACACTACTTGGTGAATGCAATCTATGTCCAAACTGTGCTCTCTGGATGGCTCTGCCTAGTTGTCTTTCTTCATTCCCTAGTCTTGCCTTGCTGAAAAATGGGCTAAAGACAAATTTGGAGGAGATGGATCCTTTTATAAAAGGGACTAGGGAAGGGCTACCCCATCCCAAAGACACCACCCATCCCCTTCTCTAATGTGGTTGTTTGAAACTAGTCCTTTTGGCTCTTTTTTTTTTGATAAGTAATAAACCTTCATTGAATAAAAGCATGTACAAAAAAGGCCAAAGCACACAGGCGTGTACTAAGGTAAAACAAGAGAGACAAAAAGAACTAAGAAGTATCAAGGCTACATCTATCAAGCAAATCAGACATGATTCCCCACTGTTTAATGTGGAAGATTTGGAGGGAAAGGAATAAGTAATGTTTTGGCTCTTGGCTGAAATAAGTAAATATTAAGCTAGATTCCAAATGTGCAGAGGACATTTCTAATGAATAAGGTGGTGTGTTGTGATTGTCAAACTCTTAATTGCTGTTTTTATTTTATTTTATTTAGTGGATTATAGATTTAAATTTTTTTCATCTTTAGGATTCTAATCTGTCTACATTTTACTCCGGTTTAATGTAACAGCAACTGAATGATCTCTTAATTGTTGACACTTGACAGGTTCCTGTTAGAGTTGCTGGGGGACTATTATTTGAGCTCCTGGGGCAGTCGTCAGGAGACCCATTTGTTGATGAGGATGACATCCCCATTGTTCTTCGGTCATGGCAGGCACAAAAATTTCTAGTAACAGCTTTGCATGTCAAAGGGATAGCATCAAATATAAATGTGTTGGGTATTGCAGAAGTCCAGGTTTGATTATTGCTGAATTAAAACTTCGATAATGGTCATGACACATATGATTTTGTCAAAAGAGTTAGTTATAATTCAATATCTATGCTTAAAGTTAATGTAAATGAATTTTTTCTCATAATTCAATACCGTATCTTGTTCAGGAACTGCTTGCTGCTGGAGGTACTAACATACCAAGAACTGCTCATGAGCTCATTGCACATCTAGCTTGTCGCCTTGCCCGATGGGATGATAGGTGATGCTTTTTGTCCCCATTTGTGAGCCAACTCATCCAAATTAATAATACCTCCCATTCAATCTATACTGGCCATTAGGTAAAGATAGGTGAGTAATTTTATTATAAGGAGTTACCTACTCAACCAAACAAAAATTTAAGAAAAAAATTCAAGAAAATTATTGTCACACAGAATTTTGCAAATGCTATGGGAAATAACATTCTTTAGCATCTTGATTTTTATATGCTATGTGCACACAAATGATAAGAATGCCAAATCATACATATGAAACTCGCATATTGTAGAGTGTCTTCTCCCCTACCCCCTAGTTAGGTTTTCAATTCCTTTTAAAAGCTCACAGGTAGCTCTAAAAAAAGAGTATCACTAAAATGTTATTTATACAAAAGGTTTCTGGTGGTTCTCTCTTCTGCTTGTTCTAAAGCAGAATTCTTGAGTGATCAATGTCAATGTATAACCATGCACATTTCAAGTTAGAAGAATTATTCTCTGGTTAAAGTTGCTCAAATTGTATTTTTTGCCAAATCCTGCTTTGATCTTTTAGATATGAGCTGCATAAACCTCTACACCCAAATCCACCTATTTGTTTAATGTTTTTCTTTCCATGTTTTGGTTTTGCTCATTCTTTTATGGTTTAATGTGTATTCTTTGAAAAGGAAATTTGCTATTCCTGTAGGGCCTATGCAAGTTTTCTATTTTTAATAATACAATTATGATGGTATAAATTCTGGCTTATGTAAATTTTACCACCCTATAGTCTAGGGTAAATTTGAGCTCAGTCCTTGTACTCCCACTTTAAGCAATCAAGTCCCTTCAATTGTTGCAATGAGCTCCAATTAAATATTGATGTTAATGAAATTGACAAAATTGATGCATATGGCTTTCCTAAAGGCATTTTTAGTTGATAATATGCAACTTGATAGCATTAAAGATCCCACTCCATCCTTCTCCATACTGACAGTGAATTCAATGTTGGTAAATGCTTACTTTAAGTGCAAAGCGCTAAACCATAAGCACTTTTTGTAATTAAAGTAAGTGGCTTTGGAAAAACATATTTAAAAAAAATTAAATTACTTATTAATGTTAATTGTTAGATCTTAATGCTATTGATATGGACCTTGGATTTGTTTACAAAGACCAATTTTATGGCATGTTGCAATGGACATAAGCCCACCCCCTCAATCCCTCATTACATATTCTAGAAGAAGACATTAAAATATCTAGTAGGCATAGAAGTCACTACTTACCATTCTAGCGTTTTATGGTCTCTGTCTTTTAGGTATATTTTGATCACTCGATTTTCTCAACAACAACGATTATCTGTAATGGTTCCATTCATAACAGAGTGACCAAATTTTACGTTGGCTGCTAACCTACCGCGACTCTCTTTTTCCTAGGCTTGGGACCGACCATGAACAAAATATACAACTCTAATTATAGACATAGGTGGAGTTTGATCATTTGATTGTCATATTGTCTAATTAATAATTGTTTTAAAATTCATATGTATAGATATATATATATATTTTTTTTAATTGTGCGCTTTTACTTAAATTAGGCACGTGTGCACTTTTTTGTTTTGTGTTAGGTTTTAGGAGGCCTTTACACTTAAGTGCACCAGCATTGGAAATCACAGTTCAGTTTTAAATTGGGTTAAATTTGTTTTCATATAATATTTATGAGTAAAAAGTACTTGTTGAGATTGAAGTCATTAAATTGCTTCCATATCATTAAGGTTAGTCTTTGATTGGGCTTGATTGGCTGGCATAGATGAAAAAATTTGAGGACTTGATTGCTCAAATTAGAAGTATTGGCAACTTACTCCAAATTATAGGGTAATGAAATGTATATAAAAACTAAATCTTTGTTAAATGCGTTGCCATTTAGATTCCTCTAATGGTAAATAAGAGCCTTAGTATCATCATAAAGTTCTTAGTTATTTATGCTCTAATATTTGTTTGTTTGACATTTAAATGATCTTACAAGTTTTCCTGCTTGGTACTTTCTTGTGTTGTTTTTAATATTACAGGTTATTTCGCAAATGTATATTTGGGGCTGCCGATGAGGTTGAGTTGAAGTTTATGGACAGGTGCATTCATGCATGTGGGCCATTTTGTCTTCAAACTTTCAGATTCACTTGAAATCTGTTGTTTCCTGTGCATGACCTTGTTTTTGCCTAACATGATTTTAACAACAAATGATAATCACTTATGAATAGGAGAAACCACGAGGATATGCATCTTTTCAGTGTAATTCTGAATCAGGAAATCAGAAGGTTATCAAACCAGGTATCTTACTTTATGCTTTCAGAAAGATCTTTCAAACCTTATTAGCATTAAACTCCCCCATATCACGTGATTAAATCTATTAAGCTTCAACAAAAAAGGCTAAGAGAAGGTTTATTTTGTCACAAGCTTATAGATGGTTAATTGGTCAAATCAAAAGTCCAAAGACCAAATTGACATTTATGTCAAAGTCCAGGGGTGATATTTGTAATCCCTTGTTATTTTGAATTCTTTGACTTCCATTCAAATGTTTTTTGAACAACAGTTAGGTGTTCAAGGTTTTTTGGTTTCACCGTATAAAAATTCTTTCCAATCATAGAATGTTGAGGAATAATTAAAACTTGTTCTTAATTTCTGTTTTCAAGTCCAAGTTTCTTTTGTTACTTGACATTGGCACCTTTTTATAATAAGGCATAAAATGAGTGTAATATATTATATGGGGAGTGTACAAGAGAGAAACGGTGAAAAGAAACAAAAAAAAAAAAAAGGATTATAATGACCTTGATGAAACCAACATCCTACCAAAAAGAGATCTCAGGAGAACAAGGCTGATGCTCTACGTCTTCAAGTGTTTGGTTAGTCCTCCAGATGAGATATAATGAGACAGCTTCCAAGTTTCACTGTTCTTATGCCTCCAAATCTTGAACCTGCCAACCCCCATTCAAGCCCACAAAACAACAATGAAGTAATAAATGATCCACACTTTCACATACAATACCTGGTACTCTTGATTTTGTCCTCCATCTTTGAGATCTTGGCCAAAAAGAAATTCCATGGGAAAACAAAAAAGGTTATTCCAGAGTAGGAGGCACATTGGCATGTCAGGTACTCTTCCATGGGAAAGTAAATTCCTTTACCATCTTGCAGTGCTTTCTAATAGGACTTGACATCAGATCTTCTTCTTCTTCTTTTTTCTTCCCTTTCAGTCACACCTCATCATCAACTTGATCAATTCCCCCTACCAGTCCTCAGCTTGTAACTTATCTTCAAGAAGTACTCAAAAGAAATATTTTTAAGCTATTCAATCACCTATCATCAAAATGCTGTGCTATGCTATGATATTTACACATCATAAATGTTGATAATTGGGTAATTGGGATGGTAACCAAGGTGGATGGTAAGTTTAATGGAATGTAACAGTTTTTCTTAGAGAATTTTTGCTTAGATTGATAGATTAGAAAGAAAATGATTGGAAATTGTGAGCAAATTAAATATGGTTTATATGACTTAGACCTTGTGACCAAGAAGTTTATGGTTGTGAAGATCTGATTTTGGTCTGTCAAATAAGTGGGGAACTGAGGTGTCACCCATTAATGAACGATTCTCCTTTGTTATCCCTCTAAAATATAATGACATTTTGTTTGATTTTAAGCGTTAGAAAACAAGCAGAATGCTGGTAAGAGAATTGATCTTGCTGAGTATATGACAACTTGACAACACATTTTTCAGGTGATAGACAAGTCTAGAACTTGCTTGTCCATGTATTTTAGTAGGATGTCTTTTTGTTTAAGAGACAGATCGAATTACAGTTCACTTCGGATTTTAGAACTGTGAGATAATAGCATGTCCAATGCTCTGAGGAAATTAAAGATTTTAATAGGTTGTTTAGGAATGGGAAACATTACTTGTTAACTTTCTCTCAAGGATTGAATATCATGAATCTTTTGAAATGCTGCAACTAACATGCGCATATTCTAGTTTACACTTAATGTATATGAAGTTGATTGATGGTTGAGTTAATCTGCCAGGCAAAAAGGTTGACTTGGGGGGTTTTATTTTTTATTTTATTTATATTTAAGGTGTTTCTGTTATTTAAAGTATCATTTTGCCTTATTTGTGTTGTACGGTCCATAAATCAAATACCGGCGCAAGGTCAAGGCCCACCCGAGATGTACCGAACAAGTGAAGAAAGGCCTGAGCATAGCATAGTCCAAACCAACTGCCACAAGATATCGCCAAGAATGAGACATAGTGCCTTGGGGATATCTGCCTGCCGAACATGAATTTGGAGGTTGGCACAAGTTCCAATGGAGTCAATTCAGAAATGTGCAGCGGGTCCCATCCGATCAAGAATATAGGTCAGAATGGGGCCCACCTGTTTGGGAAAAACCATCACTCATGATGACAAATGCACTAAGGGAAGGCTATAAAAAGGGGAAGAGATGGTGTGGGAGGGGGTTCGCAAATCTGGGAGAGAGAGAGTGATACACGAGAAGCAAAGAGAGAGAGAGAGACAATTAAAGAGAAGGAAGCTCGGTACATAGCCCGAGACTCCACAGGAAACACACAAACAGGGGGATAAGATTCAAGTTGGGTCTCAAACTCCTTCACTTGGGCTGTTAGGTTAGCCCCAAAGGGATTTACCCAAAGTAGGAAACTCTTTACCCACTCTAAACAAATAAATTGGGAGCCCAACCTCAAAGGCCATTGAGTACTTTGGGCAGGCCACCACATGTTATATATCCTTTTCTTTTACTTTCTCTAGAACTTTTTCTCCTTTTGTTTGGAAAATAAAAGTGAGCAGATTAGAATAGTTTTAGTTTAGCACAAGCATACAAGTTCATTTTCTGTAGTCCAACATGGGAAGTATTCTGTTTGTTGACTTGTCCAGTAATGATATAGAATTTCAATTTATTTTCTTTCCTATAATTTATCTTGCAGGTTATCAGGGTGAAATGGTCACTCCATGCAAGAGAGGAAATTGTGTTTGAGCTTCTTGTACATTTGCGAGGCAATACAACAAGGGGCTTGCTAGAAGGAATGAGAAAGAGCACCAGGGAAATGATTGAAGAGCAGGAAGCAGTTCGTGGACGCTTATTTACCATTCAAGATGTCATGCAGAGCACAGTCCGTGCATGGTTGCAGGTTCACATATGCTTAAGCAGACACCCAAAAATTTTATTGTCAAGTTCTCTTAACCATCATGTCATAGAAATCCTTTTTGACTTTGCCCATCCAAGTAGCTGCAATGTTTTATTGCATAAGAATGCAGTAATGTTAATTCCATGTTGCTTTTGAGAAAAAAATATTCTTGACCATATTAAAATTGTTTACTTTTAGGCTTTTAGCTGTGACATATAGTTGAGAAATCAATATATTATTTTGGAAGTTAAATAGTTCAGTGACATTAGATTTTAGTTGGGTTAAAAAAATTGCAGTTGTAAAATATTTTGAAAGGAAAATAAATTGTTAGTAATTTGGATAATTATTTGAAACAGTACATGTTCAAAGTTTTTGTTGATGGGGTAACATCTCATTGATAGTTCCTGAATCCAAGGCCGTTTCAAGGATAGTTGCATCTGGAAATAGAAATTTGTGTTATAAAAACTTAATGACATCATTGTCTCAATATTTTCGTTTGTTATCTTTTCATTTCCTCAACTGTTTGAAGAGTTCAAGAGAAAAATCTGCTGGTTATGGACTAATACCATAGAGTTGAATGGTCAAAGTTGAAGGACATTCCAAATGCAGACACACCACTGTCTTTTACAGTATAGCATGCAAACAACACACACTTATAGTGAGTTGGGGAGTGATTTCTCCTTCCAGTGTCACTTAATTAAAGCATTGTTTAGCCAATGTTGAAATTTCTTGCTCTCTCTCTCTCCCGCTCTCTCTAATTATTCATCTACATATAATTGTTTCCTTACAATATGTCGTAATTCTAATTGTAGGACAGAAGCCTCACTGTTACGCATAATTTAGGAGTTTTTGGGGGATGTGGCCTTGTTCTTTCCATCATTACTGGCCTTTTTGGGATAAATGTTGATGGCATGCCTGGAGCTGACGGGTCTCCATATGCATTTCTTATATTTTCTGGCATCCTCTTCTTGCTAGGAATTGTGTTAATTGCCATTGGGTTGCTGTACCTTGGGTTGAAAAGCCCCATTATTCAAGAGGATGTTGAAATGAGAAAATTAGAGCTCCAAGAGCTGGTTAGGTTGTTTAAGCGAGAAGCAGAATCCCATGCACAATTACGAAAGACTGCTGCTCGGTCCAATATGTCTCCAACTGCAGCAGATAGACTTCCCGATGGTGCAAATTATGTTCTCATCAGCAAATCACAGGAATCCAAGTAAGTTACAATAAATTGTTTTGGTTAAGTATCGTAAAATATAATTGATAGAGGACATTTTCTGATGATATCATGATATATACTATGTACTTGCTTCCATGATCAAAGTCATTTTGCCTGTATTTAGTAATTAGCTTTTGTTTCTTCGATAAGCATCATAATCTCATCCTATAATTTTCTTAAGTGGCAAAGATTTGATGTTAGAAGGTGCTGATAGTTTCTTATAGAGATAGTGAAGTGACTATGGTTGGTGGAGAAATATTTACCATTCAATGAGAAATATCAATTGTTATTGATTTAAGCTATAGCTGGCGCGAACTGTGCTTGTGTGTTAGAAGGAGATGACACATTATATCATGGTTTTTTTTTAATATCAGAGTAAAATGTAGATGAATTTTATGATCTCAAATGGCTCTGCTATGCTATTGCATGAAACCTCAAATTTCCCTTTTGTTAGTTCAAAACTAACTTTACATACTTTGTTATTATGGTTGGGTTGTCCATATACGCATTTAGGCTTCATTTTGGCAGTACTTCCGTGGGAAATGTTTTTCTGGTAAAGGAAAACTAAACTTGAATGGGCTGAAAATAACTTGCACCTGTGCAAAGCTTTTATTGTTAATGCTGCAAGTTTTGATGGATAAAAAGAAGGCTCTGGGACCTCTCTGTAACTGTCTCTTGATTCTTCTTTTTGCTCACACTTTCATATCTTTCCTTCTCTACTCTCTCTTAGATGTCTCTCTCATTTCTTTATATTAGATCTATCCCTCTGTTTTGCAGATCTTTCTATCTTTTCTCTCTCTGTTCAGTGAAAGTTGAGCCGTTTAGGATCTCCTTCTCAGTCACTGGGTGCTACATATGACAGTCGGGCCCCTGGCTATTTATCTCTAATTCTGATGATTTAAAAGAGTAGACCCAAAATACTGGATGGATATTTTTCTGCATTTTTGATTTGGTGTCAAAGGAATCAAGAGGGATTTGTTGCTTTTGATTTTCGGGGATTTTCACAACATTTATTTTGTGATCAATTTTGGACTTCCAACCAAACAACAGAAAATAGATGATTTTCCTGACAACATTTTTTCTCAGATTATTATTTTTTGTCAAAACAAAGCCTTAGGTCATCAGTTTAAAATTTTTCTTGATTATCTTCTTTGAAAGAGAGAGTCATGAGAAGAAAATTCTCTTTAGATAAAAGGTTAGTAACAGTTTTGTTGCACTTGTCCTGAAACAATATAGTTTTTATTTTGGAGCTGTCACATGTCAAACTGAACAGACAACATTTTGCACCTTGTATGAAAAGTCAACCAAGCAAAATCGAGTAATGTGATCATTAAGGAGAATAATGGTCTTGTTCAGTTTCAGTTACTTCTCTAATTAGCATTCTCAATTATACTGTCTTGTGGTTTTGGATCTGTACTCTCAAGTAACCAGCAGAAGTGTAGAAAATAATCACGTATCTGCCACAATCTTGTTGTTTTGTACTGAAACTAATTGTTTATATGCAGAGGTTCCAGAATCACTCAAATATAAATCTTGATTGCGCTTAATTGTGGAAACAATGAGAAGAAAAGCCAAGCAATTGCTGAGAATCTCTCCAGATCAGGTAAAATGAATTGCCATACTTTTCTTTCCATTTTATATCATTCAATTTTCCTTCCTCCATTTGTTATTTATGGAGCTCAAGGTCTTCTTTTTTTGAAGCTGTCTGCTTATATATTAATATATTTTAGAAAAAGGAAATAATAAAAGGAGGAAAACATTTGTCATGTTTTCAAGTTTCAACGTCTTAAATTATAGAAAAATGAAGATTGAAGTTCTCGACATTATTTTAACTGCTGGACTGATCTTGGCACAATAAAGTACAAAACATGTGTAACTTACTAATTATACACACACACACACACACAATACTAATTCCGTTCGCTTGTATAGTTGTCAACAATATTGACTTATTTTATGGACACAGTATATGAGATTGAAATCCAATAGCATTTAGACCAATGGCATCCCCTGTTTTTTCTCTCCCTATAGACAAGGTGTCATCTTTGACACCACAGGTTCAATTCTATACTGTGTAAATTGTATCTGCCTATTAAAAAAAACATTTGAGATTAAAAGCTCATTATTCATCCATTCAAGGAAAAGAAAGGCCACAATAATCACATCTTTGTATGTTGTTGTGGAATATATATAGGAAAAGGTTTGGCTCCACTCACTTGGTTGGTTGGGTTAAGTGAGTCATATGCATTGCACATGACAATGACTAATGTCATCTTCCTATTGGTGGTTCAATGTACTATTGAAGTTGAATGAAAATTGTGTGATTAGTGTGGAAACAGAAAAAACGTTTGAATGAAGACCCAATATAACTTTTCAATACATTTGACTCAAATAATTGAAAAATAGTATTGTGATATCCTCTCTTTAAGTAAACTGTGTATGTCATGAAGTTAAAATGTTGCCTTGTCCATTTTCTGCTAGACATGGTACACGTGTTGCTATGTATGATTGCAGCTATTAGCATATTATGCAACGACCTCTAGTTACTTTCCCTCAACAATCTCAAGGTACTTGCCTCAAGGACCTCAATGTTGCCTTTTCCATGTGCTGCTAACCATGACACTTGAAGACGTTGTGCATTCATTACTTCCTCAAAAAATTTATTTGCTACTTATGCCCTATGTTCTAAGAAGAGTGTACTTATTTTGGCCAAGTTTAATTAAGGGGATTCAACCCTCAAAATCAAACCCCACAAACGGGGTGGAATGCCACAGGACCCTAAGGCCACTGGCTTAATAAGAGTGTACTTGTGTCATGAATGCTAGTATCTCTTCTCCCTTTTGTAAGTCGAGTAAAAGGTGCTGTTTTTGCTTTTTACTTGGTTGAACTTAGTACACTAGCTTGCGAAGAGACTTCTATCTCACTGGCATTGCATGCTCTCATGAGTAGAATCAAGGTTTAAATCCCTTATCACCCATTGTTGTAAGTAACTATCAAATTATATAAAAATAAATAAATAAATAAATAACCCCCAAGTATCCATACATTGTGATTAAGCACTTTTTATTATTGTTTTATGAGAAGAATCATGGTTCAAATCCCTCATTTTTGTAGGTAAAGTTTTACTTTTTTTTTCCACAATTTATTTTTTTAGACAAAGTAAAACGCAGACAAACAAACAAAAAGGTAATTGATAAATATTACCAACCTTCAGAGAAAAGAATAGAGATCAGATGTTTTTTGGGCCAAGATTAGTTATTGGTGATGTTGACTCGTCAGTGTAACATGATTATAAGCCTTATATGATGTGTTAAACAAGGTGGGTGATTATTGGGCCAAAACTGTACACTGTACAGGAATAATGTTTAGGTTGTTGACTTCATGCAGTTCCAATTAGCTAACTTTTCCCTCTCTTTTACGTGCAGAATCTAAAGGACATGCTGGCTTTTGGGGAAAGGGTTGGAGAATATTAGATGCGCATTAGTGCTTGTTAATGATGATCTGATTGTTATGAAACAAACGGCTTTCTGCATATACCTCTTGCTTCTGGGATGTATTTTCAAATAAGCTGCCTCACTCTCTCTCTCTCTCTACTCAAGAAATTTCTCTTCAAATAGGTTCCTTTTTCAATTTCCAGTTGGAGTTAAAGCTCTCATTTTGACACTTATATCACCATAATATAAGATTGCTTTACTTCCATTATGCCCCTTTTCCATTTAAAATTTTATCGTGAGGCCTCACTTTGAAGGCCAATATAAGAGACTAAAAATTGGCAATGAACTGAAAATTTCCATTAGTTCAATTGCCAAAGTTACTTCTTTGATTACACAAGGGGAGCAAGAATAAGAGTGACGGTGAAACCATCTTCATTGTAAACTAATCACAAAAATATGCTCAGTAGTTGTGAAGACTTTTATCTAAGAAAACAACAAAAATTAAACTTTAATTTCACAACATATCGTAAATTAGCCTACCACCTTATACATAGGCTCGCTACAATAAAAGGAGGCAAATGTTAACAAGCACTGTATAAGTGCTTATTAAGGTTGTACAAAAGTGGGTCTCATTTAATAAAAAAAATTAAATAAATAAAAGAAAATGACATAAGACTAGTCATTGTAGTTATCTTAATATTTATTCGCTCTACAAAGTTGACCTCACGCTAAAAAAAATATGACATAAAACTACAAAAAAAAAAAAGAAAAAGAAAGAAAGAAGACAATTATACAAAAAAAAGGTAAAAAATTACTGTTAACGGGGCAACCGTTAACACAACCTATAAATGAAAACAGCTACAACCTGTCTAAAACTTTCCTAACTGCATTGATTTAACTAGCTGAACTGTCTAAATGGGCACGTGAGTGTTTCCCTTAACACTTGGAACATTGTATCATTGATCCAATCAATTGCATACACCCTTTTATACGCTTTGACCTGCCCTATCTGACACCCACTTAAAAATTTTAAATTAAATTATTTTTTTTATTAAAAAAAAGTGATGGAGAAGTGATATAGATGTGAAAAATAGGAAGGATTAATGTGGACAAATGAAAGAATCTTCCAAAAGACGTTTAGGATACGAAAAAAACCTGACCCGAGTGTACTTGGTCAACTACAATGTGCCTTTTTTTAACATCAGGATACTAGTTCAAAAGGAAAAGGAAGATCTAACCTTTTTGTTTTTTGAGAAAGAGGAAGATCTAACTTATTAGTACCATAAAGTACAAAATAATCAATATGAGACTCAAATAAATCAGGATTCTTAATTTTTGTTTAACTTATTGACCCCTTTAGTTTTTGTGACAATTTCCTGAATCCTCTGACAATTAAATTGGAAATGGAAAGATATTTTCAATAGTATATGATATTTTTCCTGCAATGTTATCATTTGGGACTGTCAGTTAACTGTCAAGATCAAACTTACTAAAAATAAGACCAATTCCAAAATGTTGGGACTCGAAAAGTAGTTTAGTTGACTCTGACATTTCCTTCTTTAAAGCCAACTTGTATTGCCCCTTTTTTCATGGGATTTCCATGCATATTGCATTTAGTTACAACTACCAGTAAAAGAGAAGAGTGGGGGTTGGATGAGCAACCAAACTTCATTACTGCATTGACTTGTAGGTAAGAGTGTTGCACTTGCACTTGCACTGTGTGTATCAATTTTTCTAGAAATAGTACTCCTTATGATGTAGATTCATCACCATGGATGAACCTCTTCTATCTGAGAAACAAGAAATAGAAGAAGAAAAGCCTTCCAGACCCTCCTCTCAACTCCAATTACCATCACAAAATAATCATCAAGATTCTGATTTAAACCTCATAGCCAACTTGAGCAACAAAATGAAGATGGGCCTGCGGCGCGGTGATTCTCTTCCAAAATATTTGATTGGCTTAAGGGAAAATAATGCTAAGGTGAATCCCCCTGAACCACAAGCATCATCTCCTACAATCGTCCCGTTAGCATTTGTTGGTGTCGTTTTATATGTCATAATTGTAGTTACAATATTCATGACAAGTGGGAGTTTTAGAGGTAACACCACATTTAAGCCAGTAGACGCCTTGTACTTCACTGTGGTCACACTTTGCACTGTTGGTTATGGTGACATTGTACCAGACTCCACTTTTACTAAACTGTTCACATGTTTTTACATTATAGTTGGTTTTGTAATCTTTGAATTCTTGCTCAATTCATTCGTTACACACATTTGTAACAAACAAGAGGAAGTTTTGTTGAGTAGCGTGGATGAGAATAAGTACAAGAATTTGTTTCATTCATATATGATAGATACTAAAAAAGGAAGAGTGAGGATAAGAACTAAAGTGGGGTTGGCTTCTGGGGTTGTGATTGGATGTATTGCTATAGGAACAATTACAGTGCATTTCGTAGAGGGAATGAGTTGGGTTGATGGGTTTTATCTCTCAATTACATCAGTGACAACAGTTGGTTATGGGGATTATGCTTTCACAACAATTGAAGGAAGGTGTTTTGCAATTATTTGGCTATTGGTAAGCACATTAGCTGTTGCCAAGGCATTCTTATACCTTACCGAGCTTAGGATTGAAAGGAGGAATCGTAGATTTGCACAATGGATTCTTCATAAGAAGATCACTGCCAGGGATTTGGTTGCTGCAGACCTCGATCATGATGGTACTATCAGGTATTTATGATTCCTTTTAGCATAAATTCTAGTAATGTTATGGAAGAATTACTCATCTTTTTCACACTTAAATATAACTTGGTTCAATTGGTAATTTAGTGCAATTAATGATAGGTAATTGATAATTTACTGCAATAATTGATAGGTAGAAGCATACTCTCAGACAATAAATTAGATTGACATGCAAATTTGGTTGATATTTGACAATAATAGATTGCCATAAATTGTTTCCTACTCCCTAAATTACCATGCTTTTTCTATGTAACTGAATGCATATTTTCAAGAACCTATAGCATGCATAACGTGGACTCATAAAAGTGCCCTGCTCATGCCTTGAGCAATCTTTGAAGATATGTTATTTTTGTTTTTTTAGGGAAATTCTGTCAGTGTGAGTTTCTCGTTGGCTTGAAACTAGTCATGATTATCAGTATGAAAGAACAATTTAGACAGAAAATTTAACAGGAGCAAACATTGATTATACATAAACTACACTAAAAGAAGAATGACAGAGTTAGGCAATGACTGATGCAAAATATGGCCTTTACAGTGAAGTGATTACTATGGAACAGAAAATACTAATAATTTGATAAGAAATTTGAACATCACTATGGAAGAGAAAATATAGGAGAGAATGATGTGTCATAGTCTAGGGTCTAGGGTAATAATATATATATATATATATATATATATATATATATATATATATATATATATATATATATCAAGAACACCAAATTAAATTTTCCTTCAAAGGAAGTCATAATGGCCATTTTAATTAAAGGAGAAGGGTATTAGGTATATCTCTAGGTGACTGTGTGTAAGCCTCGAAAAACGTATGACAGAATGCGTGAAAATCAGTGAAGTTTGGAAGAGTGCTAAGAAAACACGATCATATGGAGCATTAAGGTACCCTATTGCAGGGATAGTGAGTGTGGACAAAGAAGAATAAAAAAATGATGGTTAATATCATTAGTAACAAGATAATTGTTCATGTTAAAAATGAGGATCCTCAAGTACTTCATTATAAGATAAAGCAGGCTTGATTAGTAAACCCCCTACACAGGAAAGAAAAGTGTGGAACTACAGATTTGCTTCAGAACCTATAGATCTAAAATGAGTAATCTACAAGGGACAGAAATTCAAGTTTGGGAATAGGAAGTTGTATATGACATAAAAATCAGAAAAGAGAACTGGAAAGAAATGTGGGAGACTTGATGCAATGTAATAAACACTGCAACAACAACCAAGCCTTAATCCCAAATTCTTGGGGGTCGGCTATGGATCTTCAATGGGTCGGTCACATTTATTCTTTTCTGCCATTTTAATCTATCTGAAATCATACTCTTTTTACTACTACTAATGCAATGTAATACACATTGAGGCCTGAAAAACCATATATGAGGGAAGTTGGCTGGTATGCACATTCTGGTAACAGGCAATTTGGAAAAGGAAGTACTATAGTATAGTTTACATCCTCAGTTTTGCAAGTGGTTTATTCAACTTCAATGTCAGACTATAGCATTATATTAATCAGATAGTGGTAAGGCATTGGTGCCTTACGGATGACCAGTTGCATACTCTGGAGACAATGTGGATTCTAATGAAGAATTCATATTAGAGCCTAAAGAAATCATGTGAAGAACTTTATCAATTTAATTTTGATAGTTACAAACTTACAATAATGGGGTGGGGGGAGGGCAGGAGGTGCTAATTGAGATACAAGTCTCTTGGCACTTTATCAACTTAATATCTCACGCAAAATCAATCTCCAAGTTTACTTTTCAGAAACAAAATTGTTTAAACCAGATTATTCTGTGGCTTCATGGGTTTCTTCTTCTATGATTTGCATGTATTTTTGTCCTCTTTTTTGTCAACTTCTATGTTTTTGAAACCATCTAGATGATATTCCTTTTCATTTTTATTACTACAGTAAAGCCGAATTCATCATATACAAGCTCACGATGATGAGAAGGATAACACAAAGAGAGACCCTGCAGATTGCCAAAGAATTTGATTTACAGGACACTAGACATTTTGGCAAACTTACTCTGAATGACATCCTGAATATGGAAGCTGAATGACTCAAATATGGTTTTCCTAATGGAAATCAAAGATGATGACTTTCAGGATATTGCTCAAGCAATAGCCTTCCTATGGCCTCTCCAGCTTGTACAGAAGCAATGTGAGAGTTCACAACCATTCTTCATCAAAGATATGGTAAGTGACTTCATATATATTTTTTCAGAAATGCGGTCCAATGGTTATGCTAGTTGGGGCTATTCTTTTGTAAATGCTTTCAAATACGTAGGGATGCTTGGGGATCTCATTTCATTTTTACCCTTTGCAATTCATTCTTAGCTGGAGAAGTCAGCTTTTTATTTCATCCTAAAGAATGTATACCCTATATCATTGTTACCCCCTACAAATTGTACTTTTTTGAAGAAGATTATTTCATCCTAAAGAATGTATACCCTATATCATTGTTACCCCCTACAAATTGTACTTTTTTGAAGAATAAAAACCAATTGTGTAAAAACTAGAAAGACAAAAAGTACAAAAGGGGCAGCTGCATACCCATGGAGACCCCTACATATCAATGGTACAGTGAGTCAATAATCTAGTAAAGTTCAATATCTTTTTATCTCCTGTAAATCTATGCGTTCAAATTTTTTTTTTTTTTGGGTAGAATGTTGATGTGCCTTGAATTTAGGTATAGGTCATAGTTAGCTGACTTTACTAACTCTCAAATTGAATAGTTTTTAGTCCTTTTTGGTTTTGATGACAATTCCACGTGGCAATGGTGACATGGCAGAGAATACGACATAGCATTGGAGATGACGTGACTGAGTTTTGCACATGGCCTTACTAAGTTTGCTCTGATATCATTTTGTAATGACTTGTGGAAAGTACTAATCACATATGTGCGTAAACTTCAAAATGACTATTTTAGGTGCAATTGGGGCTTCTCATAATCACTTATAAACCCAATATTCACTTGGAAAACCCGATTTGGGCCTCAACATAAGTCCGCAAAACACATACTAAAATAATCCAATCATATCAAATCCCAAATTTTGTGTATTGAATTGTTTCAATGTGTGTTGTGAGGGAAAGCTTTGACGATTTCTTTTTTTGTTAAGTGAAAAATGAAAATATTAGATGAGATGAGACTTATAAGTGTTAATCACAAAACCTTATTAAAATAATGTGATTATTTTCTAATAAAGTATAGTTAATACAATATATTAGATTTTCTAAATTAAGTTATCAATTTTTGTTATTTGAAAATATTTTAAATTTTGGAATTTTTGTTTTAAAGGAAATATAATGATTTTACATTCAATTATTATATAAGGCGAGATATTTTGTAAATAATGTAATGTATGCTTAGAATTTGTTTCTAGTGCTTTTTATAAATGGTTCATCATCTATACGCCTTGAATGTTCTAATAATGAAGAAAATATAAGTAAATCTGTTACTTATATCAAGAAAAAAAAATACAAGACATTAGTAATATAAGAAAAATATAATTTTATTAAAAATTTACCAACAATGCATTGAAAAGATGACATGATTGTCAATAAAGTAACTTCTCTTTTTACATAAACCTCTCCTCCTAGAACATCACCGAAATGGACTAAAGTGGATGGAATGGACTAAACGGAACAGAAAAGACGAAATGAACTAAAGTTGACCAAATGGACTAAACTGAACCAAAATTAACCGAAATGCTACACTAATGTGACTCAGCATAAACGTAGCAACAATAAAAGTTACGTTTCAAATTTTAGATATTTATTAAATAGATATAAATATATACAAATATTTATTTGAAGCACATAAATTAATCTTAATTTTTTTTCCTTTTTTAAGAGAAACCGTCACATCAAAAAGGGTTATTTCAATTAAAACATAGGGCTATATTAGAACAAAAATTGACACCAAGACTCCCAATCTCAATTAGATATAGTATATAGAGAAGAGATAAGGGGACGAAACCTGACCGGAAGTACATGAAACATGAGAAGGAACAAAGCTAACTACAAAAATACAACAGATCCAAGAAATTCAAAATAGAAGAGACAGAAAATGGTTAGTTTTCTCCATCATCGCAGAAGCAATCTGAAACAGAAACTTTGATTTTATAGCTGGGAGCTCGGCAACATTGATGACCAATTATTATTCTTCAAATGCTCAACATGAGGAATATATTATATAATCTATTAAATTACGTACTTTTTTTCTGAATATTACATTACATACATTTATATATGTATTTATGTGTTTATACATGTATATAGGCATTTTCCATAAACATCTTTTTGATAAGTAATAAAATTTCAGATTATAAAGTATTTTCCATGAACATGGGTAGCAGTAATGTATTAAATAGTAACTTTGATGCTCACATAAAGGAATTTCACATAAAAGCACTTTTGATTTTCTATTACCCTCTTGTTTCTTACTAAAATAAAGGAGTTCACTTTTTTATAGATATAATAGAATTTCAACCTATAGTATCTCTGGAATTGATTATATATATCTATAATATTGTACCATTATTTTATTATTATTTTTTTATAAGTATTAAGTTTTATTAATTGAAAGGATCTACCTCAAGTGTGCATGAATTGCTTCAAATTACAAAGAAAGAGATTTGCAAAAAAAATCAAAAATCAATGAATTCTAACATATAATTAATCTCACTAGGACACAACACACGAGACCATTCAACCATTCAAATAATGATCTTATGAAAAATTATTATGGCCAAACAACGGAGCCTTAAGGAAGAAAATTATTATGGCCAAACATCTTCAAAAGTTTGATGATTCCTCTCTCCATAGTGTCCACAACAGGCTTAAGGAAGAAAATTTAAAATAAAGGAAGGGTGTTTACCAAATTAATTCCTCCATGGATTAAAAATGCTCTTGGGCATGATCCCAAATATATGTAAAACAATCTCCAAGTAATCTTAATGATGTTCAATTTAGAAATAACACTTATAGTTCATAAAGTAAAGCATAATCATTTAACAAAAACACAAGATAAATGAGGTCACAATGAAGAAACAGTTTTAAGATCCTTAACAGAAAAAAAAAAAAAAAATCTAAATGCTTGGCCATCTTTTATATTTTTAAAACAATAGGTTGAACATAATCAACTAACTCATGTTACAGGAATTTGCATACACTGACCAAAAAAACTTGCATACAAGCATCTAGTGAGTGTTAATATATATATATATATATATATATATATATATATATATATATATAGAGGTTAATATAGGAATCATTGAATTTCCTCTTATGCATACTGGATGTTCAGCTCTTTTGAAAAATGAAGCATCAAAATTTGATAGGCCTTGTATGTTTTCATTCACCTCCTTATCCATTTATAAGTGGTTAGATAATGTGAAACTTGCAGTTATGACTTTAGTAAAAGCAGTCTTGCCTATTATTACGAGAAAAAAGAATAGCTCCTTAAGGGTTCGTTCGATTGGAGGAGTGAAAAAATGGAAGGATAGAAAATTATGGGAGGATGGAAAAGTGCGAGGATGGAAAATATTTAGTTTTCCCTCTTGTGTATTCAGTTGGAGGTGTGGAAAAGTGTGAAAGAGAAAAACTCTTTTGTTCAGTTGGAGAGAAAAATGGAAGGATGAAAAATGTAATTTATATAAATTGACTATTATACCCTTGTTACATAATAGGTAAGAAATAGATTTATTTGTACTCATTACATAATATAAAATTTATCACATCATATATATAAATTTATATTTATATTTTTATTATTATAATGTAAATATTAAATTAGGTAACGTTGGGGAAAAAAAAAAAAAAAAGAACATTCAGGTAATGTTGAAAAAAATAAAGAACGTTTAGGTAACATTGAAAAAAAAAAAAGAGAGAACATTTAGGTAAGGAATGTTGAAAAAAAAAAAAAAAAAAAAAGAAGAAGAAGAAGAGAGGACGTCCAAGTAAGGAACGTTGAAAAAAAAAAACGCTCAGTTATGAAACGTTGAAAAAAAGAAGAAGAATAGAACGTTGAAAAAAAATAGGTGGGAAGTGGGTATTTTTGTAAAAGTACTACTATAACACTTTTCTCTCCAGATTTTCCTTTTGATTTGGAAGGAAAAAAAAAATGTGGGCCCAGAGAGAAAACTTTCTCCCCGGTTTTCTTTCCTTCCTATTTTCTTTCCCCAAACGAACAGCGGAAAACAATATTTTCCACCCTATTTTCCTTCCTTTATTTTCCATCCTCCTTATTTTCCACCCAAATGGACGGACCTTAAAGGTAGTTTGGGTATGCCCTATTCAAAACACTTAGCAAGTATGTGGTCATATTTCGAATTATGATTCTGTTCTAAGTTCTAACTGGGTTACAAATGTATATGTGAGGGATGTTTGAGTATTAGGCTTTAACAAATGAGAATAGTAACACTTTGAACAGAGGGTGGTGTTATTTTAAATTCATTATTGGCGGCTACTGGATTCATTTAAGTTTTCATTATTAAACAGTTTGATCATAGCAATAGAAACCACTTATGAGTTATTGAAACAGACCATGGTTCCAAAATTCCAAAAAGTTAATTGAAATAGGTAGGGTTATACGCTAGTAAATTTCTAAATGATCTTCAAGATAGTTCAACTTCTGTCCCAACAAGAGGGAATTTTCCTTACTTTATATGTCACATTGTGAAAAGAAACATGTCTTAAAGTGGTTTTGTTGTGGAAAGAAAATTAGAGTGGAATGATGAAGATATTATGATTATAGTGTTTGGATTTCTTATACATAGCATAGTTTTATGATTAGTCTTACCTAGTTGCATCATTGCTTACTTTCAGGGTATATTATCATGGGAAAGCCAAGGTATGGCATATTCCAAACTAGTGCCTAATGGTTTGGCTTGGAGATTATTGTGAGAACTATGGTAAGAAAAAAAAAAAAAATTTATTGGGGTAATGACGATCATAAGGAAGATCTTTATTTCATTTATCTATACAGGAAACTCATGGAACCTATGGTATTTCAGGAACAAGGACATTTTTGAGGAAACGAGCATCAATGCTGAAGCTGTCCTAGAATTTTGCCATAGATTGAGACGGCAAAAGGATCTATCTGGCTGCCATAGTTGGAAACTCAAGACAAGGTGACAATCATCTGTCTGGCTGTCAAAGAAGCTCTGGAGGCAGCAAGAAAGAAAGGATTTTAAAGGTTGTTATTCTTCTAGTAAATCTGAAGTTGTGTCATTGTTTAAGAACACAAGGCTTTCTAGAATACTTGGAGGTCATGTATTAGCTTTTGCATTTTTATTTTTGTACTTAATTTTACTTATACGTTTAGGCGAGAATAACAGTATGATGAGTTGAAGTTGTAGGAGGAAAAATCTTGTTCCAATGACCACATAACATAATTACACCTTTTATTGGTTTATGGTAAGAAATTGTATATTGAATGGGGGCTTAAGCTCTCAAATGGAACACTATACACATGTCAATGTGGTGCACGAAGCTTTATGAAATCACCTTCCCCCCCCCCCCCCCCTTAAAATTGTCCGATTTCTTGAAGTAGACTAGTGATGTGGGTAACACCAATCCTATTTTATAGACTAAGGGCAGAAATTCATGGCTAAAATCATCTATAGGGAAGCACAAGAATGGGTGTGAATATGAGACAAGGGTACCCCATATAATACAAAAATTGATATTTTGGTCAAATTATCCTGTTAATCCCTAAACTTTAGCTCGTGAACGACTTTAGTCTTTGAATTTTAAAGTAATCATTTTAGTCTCTTAGATGACATGATCAAATTAAAACCAACACTTAATCACTCCATTTGAGCATTCTTAATAGGCTTGGCAAAATAGTATTTAGTAAAAAATATAGCTAAACCCACTTTAAAACACAGTGCTACAAGCTCAACATTTTAATGCGTAAAACTAACAAATGAATAGTACCTTATGATGTCTATTGAGATACTCTTCATCAACAAACAATTTTTTGTTTTTGTTTTTATTCTCTCTCTTTATCACACAATTTCTCATCTCTCTCATGCACCGAACCAAATGAATCCACAGAGATGTAGCGTGACAAATGATAGTTAATGGAGGTTGATCAGCAAATGATGGTTGAAATAAAGGATTTGTGTTTTGTGGGTTGGCCGATTTATGCATTGTCGACAAATCTATCGCGAATATGTAGTTGATTTGGGTTTGACGTGAGTAGTGTTTGTTAGATATAGAATTGAGGGGAAAAAAATATGTAAATAAAGAAAAATAATTTATAGCTAAAGTTGCATTGAGTCTGATACTAATACTCTTAGACACATTAACAATTAAAAGTGACCACTTAAATCTCATAAATAAAAATTATTTTTCAGAAAATAAATCCCATAAATTAAAATTTGGACCAAAAATGTATTTTAGTAATTTTAAAAAATTAGGAAATCATACTATAAAATATATCATAATATAAAAAAGTACACTCTCACTCTCTCTCCCTCGTACACTCCGCAGCTTCCAGTTTTACTGAAATGGTTCAAAGAGGCATTGAGCCTGACTCCGTCACTTATAACTCTTTGATTGACGGATACTGTTTGCAAAACAAAATGGATGATGCTATCAAAGCATTTAATACGATGGCTGAGAGGGTTGTTTGCCCAATGAGTTTAGCTATAACATATTGATAAATGGATATTGCAAAAGTAAAAAAATTGACGAGGCAATGCGTCTCTTTCATGAAATGTCCAACAAAGGAATGATTCCTAATGTGGTGACTTACAACACTCTTATAGGTGGCTTTTGCCGAGTGGAGAGACCCCAAGTTGCACTTGAGCTATTCCATAACATGCAAGCTTTTGGCCAACATCCAGATTCCCAGACCTGTGTCATCTTGTTAGATGGCCTTCTTAAGAATAAACAGATCTCTGAAGCAATGACATTGTTTCAAGAGATGGAAGACAAAAGGCTGAGCCATAATGCTTTGATTCATTACACCATATTGATTAAGGGTTTTTGTAATGTTAGGAAGCTTACAACTGCAAGAGAACTCTTTTATAGTCTCCCTACCAAGGATTGCAGCCTGATGTTCCAACTTACAATATTATGATCAAGGGGCTGTGCCAAGAGGGACTAATAGATGAAGCATGTGACTTGCTTGAGAAAATGGATGGGAAGGGTTGCTCCCCCAACGATCACACATATAACAGAATTATCCAAGGGTTACTGCAACATAATGAGACATCAAAGGCGACGAAATATCTCCAAATAATGGTTGACAAGGGATTTTCAGCAAATGCGACCACTGCAAGCATGTTAGTTGACATGCTGTCATCTAATCAAGTAGATAAGAACATTCAAGAATTTTTCCATGTCTCCCTCCCTCCCAATAGATAAAGCCATCTCTATAATGGAGTAAGTTTAGTGTTTTACTTTGTACTGTAATCATATTGACATATTGATAATGATTAAGGACTGGGTAAATTTGTTTCAAGTTTTTCTTTTATTGGTGATATTTCTTTTCTTGTGTTGGCGCTAGGTTGATTTTTTCTGTTCCATTTTTTTTTTTTTTTTATCTTTCCTTGAAAATATGTTGAGCACTAGTGTTGTTAATTTTGGGATAATTATCTTAAGCTTCAGTTGATGCAACATAGCAAACATGGAATTAGATTTATTTATTTATGAAATGACAGAATAGTTTGTTTGCAATTGGTGATGCTCATGTGGCAATTTGGGTACTTGTGATAGGTCAACTGAATATCAACCAAAGGCCATTGATACTAGTAGATTTTCCTTACTTAGTAGTTAATATTAGAGATTATCTTCTTTCTACTTCAACTAATATTTTGATATTTGATGGATTTGGCATACCTACAATTCCCTTGTTATTATTACTAGCCTCATATGTGGAGCTTTCCTTTTCTTGTAAGAAATAGTTAGGTTATACATTCAACCTATATCGTTCTTTGTTAAACATGGATGCTTTCTACTCTTCCTTGCCCCCAATTCCTCATTGGTGAATAACACCCTTCAAACTTACGTGTTGTAACAGTGTAGTGCTTGTTGTCTACATTTAAAGGATCCTGTTTTTGATGTAAATCTAAATTCTCATTCATCAATCTCTGTTGCTGTTATATTTGTTTTCTAGAAAGAGTGGCCGGTTGATTTTGCAGCTTTGAACAGTTGCTATTTATGGATTTTGGATTCTTTCATTGTCGAGTAATTCTGCTGTTAGTTGTGTTTTAGATTTCGGAGTTTGCTATTCTTTATCTAAATACTGTCGGAAGGCTTCAGGGAATAAGACAATAAGTCCTCAAATTTTTTGTGATGATGCAGACAGAGAATATAACTTGAAACTTGGAATTTCCTTTAACATTCTTTTAGTAAGGCACTTCACATATTGCCTTTTGTTTTTAGTTTTTATGCTTGGACTTCTAAAATAGTAATCATTCAATGTTTTCTTATTCATTTTCCTACTTGATCAATAGCATGAAACATCAAGATTTGATATCCATGGAAGCTTTCATTCACATCCTTATCCATTTATAAGTGATTACATTATGTGAAACTTGCATTCTTGGCTCTAGGGAAATTAAGCAGGGTTTTTAATTATTGTGAGAAAAGAGAAAGGCTCCTTGAAGATTGTTTGAGTAGGCCCTATTCCAAACACTTACCAAGTATGTGGTCTCTGTTTTAAATTATTACTCTATTGTAACCGGGTTACAGATGTATTTGTGATTTGTGAAAGTTGCTTGGGTATTAGGGTTTTACAAATGAGACTAGTAACACTTTGAACAGAGGTTGGTTTTTTTAAAATGCATTATTGGTGCTGGCTACTGGATTAATTTCAGTTTTAATTAATGAACGGTTTGATTGTGGCGATATAGGCCACTTATTAGTTATTGAAACAGACCATGGTTCAAAAATTCGAAAATGATAATTGAAACAGATATGGGGTAATACTCTAGTAAATTCCAAAATGATCTTCAAGCTAGTTCAACTTGTGTCTCAACTGAAGGGGTTTTTCCCTACTTTATATGTCATTTTGTGAAAACAACATGCCAAATAGAGTTTTTGTTATGGAAATAAAATTAGAGTGGAATGATGAAGATATTAGTTTGGGTTCCTTATATATAGCATAGTTTTATGATTTTTATTTTTATTTTTTATAAGAGCATAGTTTTATGCTTATTCTTAGCTTGTTGTGTCAAAGCTTATTTCATAGTATATTCTCATGGGAAAGCCAAAGTATGCCATATTCCAAACTAGTCTAGTGCCTTATGGTTTGGCTTGGAGACTGTAATCAGAACTGTTGTAGATCTTGATTCTATTCATTATCCGTCAAACTAAGCTCTTCACAATCCGTAATTACTAGGTTCATTAGGGCAATTAGGTGTTTGATACTGCATTCTCCGACAAGCAGGTATGCTTTATTGTAACACCCAAAAACCTAAGGCTGATTTTGTCCCTTATACCTTTGGGTAACCGTTCAAGAAAGATTGCTGCAACCTCTTAGCTGTAAAGTTTGCAAACTGTGCAGCATGCAAATGGAATGTGGAAGTTGCTTGATTTTGCGATTTTCGTATAGAGGTCGAGATATCTCAAATGTTTCAAAGTTCCAATAGCAACACCTCAAAGGTTGAATTTCTCAAATCAAGCATCCGCAAGTACTTAAATCTTGAGATGCATGCTCCAAGTAAGGACGCGGGTTGCTCTATTTTGAACTTTGCTCAACTTCTCTAATTGCGTTGTGATTTCTTGCCCATTCTCCAAAATTGACAGATGACAAACTTCTGTGGCAAGGGTAGACTTCTCGGTCACTACCGAACACTCACCTTTGGCAATTGAGAGTGCAAGATCATGGACAAGATCATGCATTTTAAAGGTATAATGCGAGATATCTTTTTGTTCAACATCTTGAAAGAAAGATCTTGACAACAGCTCTTGATACACAAGTCACCAACATCTTCCAACTCTTGACTTTTGTTGGCAGGGGATTGAAGAATTCCATGTGCCAACCAAAATCGAATCAACAGATCATTATCGAATTGAAAATCTTTTGGGAAAACAGAACAATATGCAAAACATTGCTCCAAGTGAAATGGAAATTGGTTGTATCTGAGCTTCAACACGGGTATCACCTTCCTTTTTTTTTAAATGCCATATCTTGTTATCTCTAATAGATATCCACTCATGTTCATCAACTTTTGAATAAAGTAGGTTAGCTAAAGTACTCACTGCCAATGGAACTCCTTTACATTTTTTGACAAATTCTCTTCCAAGTTTTAAGAGGTTTGGATATTGATTTTCTTGTCTTACCTTAAATGTCAATTTCACAAACAAAGACATACAGTCCACTTTGGGTAGACCTTTTAGATTGTATGTATTAGTACTAGTTGTGTCCATAATAGTAGCAACAAAGCTATTCCTTGTTGTCACTAAGATTCTACTTCCTTTACAACCACCAAGCAACAAATACCTGGGAAGCACGGGTGCGGCGTTTGGGCCGCCGCACCTGCGTCCGATGCAGCGCGACACGGGGACGCGCAGGCGACGCCGTTGCCTGCGCGTCCGTACCGCATTGGACATTAAAAAAAAAAAAATTCGGTGCGATACGCGCCGATACAACGCCGATTCGGGCTGACGTGCGCGAAATCGGACCGATTCGCGTTGATTCAACCCAAATCGGGCGCAACACCGATACCGGCGAAATCGGCCGATACGGCTGAAATTCAAAAAAAAGAAAAAAAAAAGAGGTGCAAACGCACCATTTGGAAAAAAACCAAGACCCAGCCCTCTCCCTCTTCATTTTTCTTGCGCCTCTCTCCCACTCTCTCTGCCTTCACTCTTCAGTTAAGCTCTCTCTCATTCTCTGTATTCTAGTTATTATTTACTATTACTCTTAATTTGGTATATGTTTATATAATGTGAAAAAAGTATGTTTAGAAATATATTAAAAATATAAATAATAATTTTTTTAATAATTTTTTAATCGCCGCACCCGCACCCTACTTTTTCAAAAATTGCCGAGTCCCGCACTCGCACCCGCACCCGAATCGCGAAACGCGCCCGTGCTTCATAGACAAATACATTAATTGTGCTTCACTATAGAGCTACCCATCTTCTGTTTGGCAGAGACAGCATAATACCTTCATTTTCCGGTCTTACTATGTGTACACCTAGTGCCTTGTAATAAATAACATCTGCGTTATCTACTTATCAAAAAATAAAAATAAATAACATCTGTGTTCTCTGTTTGCAGAGATGACCCTCAACTTGACAAAATGCTGAGGGAGAGAATAAGAGATGGTGATCCCATGGCACATTTGGTGAAGACACTTGCTTATTTTTAGTCGTTGAAATCAAAGAATTTAATACTAATTTGACATATCTCTTTGACATAGTGCAGAAAAAGTGCACTGAACTAGTTCTCCCAAACCTAGGGGATAATGAGAAAATGAAGGAATCAGGGTTTGTTGTTCCTCAGGACATTCCTGATCACAGCTGGTTAAAACGAAGATTAGATGCTGCTCCAAATAGATATGGTATAAGACCAGGAAGACATGGGATGGAGTTGACCGTAGTACTGGTTGGTTCATTTCCATCATCCTTTAGTCAGATGTTTCTTTATTTTTCTCAATAAGCTATGGATCTTGCCTTAGCATCTTCCTGTGTGCCATGATGTGGTGATCCCAATCGTTTGGTCATTTCCCATTATAGTGAACTTATGTGTGTGTGTGTGTGTGAGAGAGAGAGAGAGAGAGAGAGAGATCATTGGCCACAGGAAGATTCTTATGCACTAAAGAAGCAAAAAAATTATTTTGAAAAGTATGTTTAGCTATCAGAGGTGATTAATTTCTGTTGTTTTACCTCTTGTAGGATTTGAGAAGGGATTGTTCAAAAGGATGAATTAGAAATGAGCTACAGAAAAAGAAGCATATCTTTGGTCTGTCTCCGACATGTGACTTGAAGCGTATGGATTAAGAAGATAGCAATATGCTTTTTATGTGTTTCTGGAAAAGACACCAAGGATTCTCAGCACCAACTGAAAATATGTTCCATAAATTAATTGGTGGCGGTGGTGTGCAGTTGAGCTTCCTTTACTGCTCAATAGCAGCAGCTGTTTCCTTTGCTATTGAAATTTTGTACTCATGGTGCTTAGTTGCAGAATTCTGACTCTGCAGAGATGCTGCAACAATCCAGGTAATTTTTGTTGCTTGGCTGCGGATTAAACCGCAATTTTATAGCATGTAGCCATAACGGTTTTATGCTTTGTGTGTTGGGATATCTCTTGTTACATTGTTGTAAAGAAACATATTCCTGGCATGTGACCATAATGGTCTTTTAGAATGTCAGATGGCCTTCTTGAAAGATCTGAAAACTTTTTTTTGGCTAAAAGGTCTTTAAAGTAACTGAATTTTTTTTAATAGCTTTTTTATATTTTCCATGAAAGTGATTCTAAACCTTTCCTTTAATCGTTCATTAATAAATGTCCCAAGGACACGTGTTAATTGGACTCTTGAACAAATATTTTTCATGATTTGTATCATTCTTGTAACTGAATGGCATATAACAATTTAGTCGAAAGTATAAAAAAGTATTTTCTCATTTTAACTTTGCTTTAGAGGAATTCTGAAAGGCTGAATATGAAGTTGTCATGAATTCTACGTACTCATAATTTGATTCATTTCCAACCAGGATGCTATATGGATTACTGTAGATCCATGAGGATTATAAAATTCAGTCGGCAAGCAGTTAAAGACTGACAAGTCCTCTCACTAATGAAGACCAGATAGGTGAATTGCTTGATGTAGATACCAGCTGAACCTATTATGGGTGTGAAGTAAAGAATACTTTCCATTTTCCTTTGATCGCAGTGGTCAAACACTGTGTATCCACTCCAGTGAAAATCTCCTTTTTTTGTTTCTTTTTTTTTTTTTTAATGAAATGGATCCTATGGCATTAAACCAAATAGAAAGGAGTACATCAGAAGGGAGCCAGCAAGCAGCTGGGACCATTACAGCAGATCAGATTGGATTAAAGATGACACAACTGGGGGTGTAATCCCTTTCCAAATAAAGGTGTTTTCATTTCTACGGGCAAAGTGAGCAAGCTCATGTGCAACTTTATTATGGTCTCTGTTCAGGTACTTGAAAGTGCAGTTCTGAAATGTGTCTCGAGCTTGCTGGATCTCTTGGATAATGTGGCCCAGGTCGTTTCTTCTTTATGCAAAATGAAGATAGGTATGGCATGTGGGGCCTAATGGTGTGTACCTTAGCAAATGCAAAATCAGTGGCTAAGATATGTGTCAAGCTTAAGCGAGAATGCCAGACACAAATTTCCTTGAATATAGTTCTCAAACATGAAGCTTACAACAATGGCAATCCTTTTTGGATGCTTGTTAAAAACCCCGACCAAATAACTGAAAATTATAACAAGACAAAACAGGATTGATTTTAGATTTTGGTGGTTTGTCATGATCGCCAGCTTACACTATGAAACTCGGCGTTTTGGCAATTTGGAAAGCCCATGTTGGATCCTTGACTTATTATGCAAGAAAGTCATTGTCCAAGAAAGGTCACCCCCCCCCCCCCCTCCCCCTTTTTTTTTTAATGCATTTCTTAAAGGGTATCACGAGGAGAAGTAATGTTTGTTTTTTTCTAAAAGAAGTTATTCTCCAAAAATGGATCATGTTTGCATTTTTCTAAAAGAAGTTATTCTCCAAAAATGGATTTTAAAAAATTAAAGTTAAGAAACAAATTTTGTCACATCCAAAATGATTACCATGTTCTCATTATTTCAAAAAAATAATAATAATAATAATAAAACCCTCTCCAAATAATTCACCAAATAAGAGTCAATGATCAAATTAAATCTTTCTACCCCAACAAAATCAATAAACTTCGTTTCAGTGCCTCCCAATAAAATAATAGGAGTTTGAATGTTGCAATCATCTAACTTAATTTCATCGAGATTTTTTACAACTTCCTCTATAATTTCTTCTTTAATGGTCTCTACTATCTCAACCTCAAGATCTTTCTCTATAATAGGGTCTTCATTAATCTCCTCCATAATCTTGATTTCAAGTTCTTCTTCTATAACAAGGCCTTCATTAATTTCCTCAGAAATCTCTATATTTTCTTTTTTGACCTCTCCATATTCTTCAAGAACAATATTTTTTTCAACATACAATTCTTCCTTTAACGGTGGAATATTTGGCTCTTCAAAATAAGTCAAGTATGAACTTCTTGGCCAATAATAATCTTGTATTGTATACGACAAGATTTCTTCACAATCCAAATGATAAAATTTGATAGCAAGCATCTTTTTCATCCTTGAACGAATTTTGTTTTTACCTTGTTGGATTCTATCAGATTGTACTCGTTCCCACCAACATAAGGCATACTTACTAAGTTTATACAAAGCAAGTCCAACTTTACTCTCATCACAAATATTCTCATAGTCAAATAAATCCTCTAGATCAAGTAACCAATCAAGAATTTTTATTCTTTTAAAAAAAACCATTAAAACTTGCAATTCTCTTATAAGGTCTATATGAAATTTTCTTACCAATAGGTTGCCCGTGAGTTATGTCTCCGCTGCTGTTATTCCTATTGTTTCCATTCTTCAACGGCGTCATCCTAGCATAGATATTTGTGAGTGCTTGTTGTATGTCACATAATACTTGCTAAGTTATTTGTTGTTGTTGTGGTTACCATCTCGCCGGTTAGCAATCAGACCAGGGTAAGTCAAGGCTCTGATACCAACTAATGTCGCGAAAGCCTGAAGAAAGCACACACAATGCTATATTTGATAGATAGAAACTAAACTGTTAGTTTCTGAGTAGTTAATCTCAAATCCATGAGGGGTCCCTTGAATCAACAATGTGATAGGTCTAGAATCCACCAGACAACACAATAGACACAAGTCTGAATTTTATTGATAATAATCTATGAAAAACGTTTACAAACTTGGGAGCCTATTTAAGGGCTCTATAAAACTTGACAGATAAAAAAATATATTCTAAAATAACTCCTAATTGATATCTAACCATAATAAGAATAAAATTTCACCTAAAAAGCATTAAATGCACCTAAAAACAAGGAAATAAATCACCTAAACCTAAAATAACGAATTTTTACAACAAAAAAAAAACCAAAAATAATAAATTACAATAATTAAATAATAAATTGTGTCCTACTTCAAAAAACTTTGTATGACAAATTTCACAGGAGCTAAACAAAGACTAAAACTAATGAAAAGCACACCAAAAAAAAAGAAGAAGAAGAAAGAAGGTAAGATAAGAGATGGACCTTGGAGATATAATATGCTGAGACCAGAGCTAAGAATTAGAAAAACGCAAATGACCAAAAAAAAATTACAAAGATTTAGAGGTGACGCATGTGCGGTAGAAACTAAAAACAAATTGAGAGAAATAGAGAACCGTGTGTTTTAAATGTAAAGGAAGAGATAAGGTTTTTATTACTATTTGAAATTCTAATAGTAGAGTTTATTATGGATTGAAATTCTCAGAAGTATAGATAATAATTTTTTGCTTAAATTTCAAAATGCTCATTTTAGTATTACCTAAAACTCAATTTAATTTGTATTGTTGATTGTATTCAATTTGGCTCCTTAAATTTCAACTTTATTTAATTTAATCCTTCTATTAGTGTTCGTCAAAATTGCACTGTTAATGACTCCCAAAACAACTTAATTTTGTTATTTTCTTACATTAAAAATGTCATAAATTAATAAAGAATATTTTTGAAAAAAAATTTTAAATCATATAAATTATTATTTGGGATTTAAAAAATAATTAAACTAAAGAAGAGCACAAGAAAAAGGAAGGATTAAAAAATAGAATGCCTTATTTTTGTAGCTTCTACTATTGGATTGCAAAGTAGTGAGAAATTCTTAGTTTTTAAGTGTTTGGGATTTGTGGGTGATGGTGAATGGGTTTTTGGTGGCTCATCGTGATCCCAACCCCCACCACACACAACCAACCAATACAACACACAACACACAACACACAACACACAACACACAAAACCCAAAACACCTCACTCATAATCGGTAATTATACCCAAAACCCCCACTACCAAATTCTCACAAACACTAATCTAGCCACATCATCAAACCTTGAGATCGTGCCTTCTTTAGAATCATCATCAAGATAGGTTCCCATGGTAGAGAAACTATTAAGACCTAGCATAAAACTTAGAGGATTGTATGTATTGAACGAAATTGAAGTTATATAATCTAATTAAATTTTAGACAAACTTAGAGGGTGCAATCTGTGATTTAGCCTAGTATTTGTTAATGAAGTAAAAATACTTTTTAACCTCTTTTTTGTATTTATTTCCATATGAGTAAAAAAAAAAAAAAACTCTAGAAAAAATTCCATTAATCCTTAAATTAATAGTCTAATAAAAATTGTCATAATATAATAATTCCACAAAAGAAGAAAAAGAAATACGTATACATAAAAGCAATAGAATTTAAATCACTTATAGACTGGGTCTTCTTCGATGCTTTTTGCAACCAAAAAAAAAAAAACTTATATGCTGAAAGTGGAAAAATTATAGTTGTATTTAAAAAAAATTAAGGCTTTAAAAAAATGTAATTAAAAAAATAAACTAAAAAGTTAAAAAAAATAAAAAATAAAAAACATATGTTGGACACCTTCACCTTCAGACTCACTCTCAAATTCGTCACTTAAGGTGGCCACCATAGCTTTAAAAAATTCTTGTTTAGACCTCATTGTTAAATTTGTAGTGAAATTATTAATTAATTTTCAAAATCTCCACAATATTATTATACTTCAACACACATCAAAGATTGCAACCATAAAACAAGAATATATAAAGGATAAAGTAAAATACAAGATTTGGTAATTAAGTAGAAAACTAATTAAGAAACTCTGCAAATGAAATACCACTCCAATGACACAAACTGAAACAGTCTTATATAATTCAAAATAAAGGAACAATTACAAATAGTCAAGACTTACAAAACCTTTATGTGTATATCATAGACCACCCCCTATGCATGCTTTGCAAACAAACCCACTCTTGGTTGCCTTTGCCTCTAGTACATTAGTCTATGGACCTTTGAAATCTTTCTATAATGATTTCCTCCACGTGAACCATAAACTTCAATACACTCTCATTGAAGGGTTTTCAACGAACCTTACAAGAATAGATTTTTGTGGTTTCAGTGTTTCACACAATCAAACACTCTTTTCTTGTCACTACGGCTTGCATTGATTTAATTTTGAAATTATTATCCCATAAAAAAAAATGAAATTAGTGGAGATATCTCAAGGGGATAAGTCGGTTTGGGTTCTTTGTTTTAATTCCAACCCGATCCAATTGAATCCATGGACCCCCCATTTTCAATTCTTTTTTTTTACAGTTTTTAAAACTATTCTTCCCGTCTCCAAGCTCCCTTTATTTACCAAGCAAAAAATTGAATAAATTTAATTTGAATTATTAAAAAAATAACAACAACAACAAGCATACAACAAAGCTCGTTTTTAATGGTTAAAAGCTTTAAACCCTTAAACCTCCTTCTATCAGTTTGCATTCACCAAATCTGGAGAATTGTGAAAAGAACTATTATTGTTTGATTGAGTTTGAGAGTGATAAAAAAGAAAATAGAAAAAAGATGAGATTGGGAGAGACAAAGAGAGTAATAATAAAGAAAGGAATGAAATTGAAATTGGGAGAATTGGTTTTCAAAACGACGCATCGTTGCTCTGAACAAGAAAGACTTGCACCGCCATAAATGTCCATAGCAAAACCTCTGTTCACAAAGTTAGTTATTATATTGACTTGTTAACAACCATGGACACATTAAAAATGTGTCCGTGTCGAACACTCTGCATCTTTGTTTTGTGTTGAGTCTTGGGAGGAAAAATACATCTTTTATATGTATATATTAAGAGAATTTAGAAAGTTAGTTATGCCTTCAAAAAATATTAAAAGTACCCATAATCTAATTAGATAATCTTTATATTTAGAAAATCAAAAATATGGTTAAAATTGTAATTCAAAAAAAATTCAAAAACAAAAAAACTACCAGATACATTTTTTTCCTAAAAATTAGCACACTCTTTAAACGCACGTTTAATTTATTTTAAATCTAGTAGTTTACTCATTTTCAAATTCTAAATTTTAGTTTCTTAAAAATTCATTCTTGTGTAATCTCACTAACAATAGATAAATTCAAATTGAAAAATTATATTAAACTCAAATGGAATGGAAAAGAATGAAAAGATTAATTTTAGAATATTCTTTTTTTCCCTTTTTTGGGAGTTTTAATGGAGGGAATTGAAAGTCAATTCCCTTGTTTGGGAGTTTAAGTGGGAGGGAATGGAATGGAATGAATAGGAGGGAACACTCATTCATCTCTATTTCCTTAAAACCTCAAATTTTCATTTCCCCGAAATTAAGAGGAATAGGAGAGAATGAAATTAGATTTAATGAATTTTTTTACTAAAACTCTCAAAATACCCCTATATTATCAACCCTTTATTTTAGAATAGGGGTCAATAGTAATACTGTCATAAAATGATTCCATTCCATTCCATTCCCTCTATGTTACTCCCAAACAAGATTACTTACATTCCATTCATTTTCATTCCTTTCTATTCCTTTTATTTTAAAACATCCAATCAAGTTTACTTAATTCCATTCCATTCTTTTCCCTTGCTTAAATCCATTCTATTCCATTCCATTTTTTTTCATTCTCTTATGATCAGTTCATTCCATTTCATTCATTTATGAACTCCCAAACGAAACCTAAATCTATTAGCAAATGATACAATTTAAACATTCCTTTCTATATTAAGTTTTTTTTTTTTTTTGAAAATATTCTTGAGATGCATCATAATGGATTTAATTGTTTAATGAGTATTATTCTTTTTTTAAAAAAATTAAACAGCTTAATTTGCACACAAAAAAAAATCTGGATAGGAGAATTGGTGACTCATTTTGACAAAGTAAGATACTAAATTGACAAAAACTAAATGTTAAGGACTAATACTAATTGGCAATGGAAGTAAAAGTCAAGAGACTCAAAAGAATTTTATCATTTATTTTTTAAAAAAATTTAAAAGCAGTCATATGATTTTATCATTTACCAAAAGATTCTTGAGTTTGTGGAGTACAAGCTAAAGGAAGTGATTTCAAGGGAACCTACTCTACTTGTTTTGGTGGTTGGTGTTTCTAACATTGGCAAGTTGCCTTAATTAATTCAATCCATCAAATTGCATTGTCTTGCTTTCCTTGTAAGGAGAAATTATTAGGTCTATTAGAAGGACTGCTAATATTGTCTTCCCTGACCTCTCAACCAATAAAATGCTGTCATTTATGCAAATGTGATATCATTAGGTAATTTTTATCTTTTATTTCTTGTGTTGATTAGGAAGCTTACAGATATATTTACGTAAATGAAATCATCTCATTGGTCAGGGAGGATCACATCAGCAATCCTTCCAATGTAAATAATAATTTCTCCCTTGTAAGCTATTACTAATTTACTATGTATTTGCCAGATTATGTTTGAAAATCATTATTGTCCTTAATGGAACTATGGTGAAGCTTCTTAAATTATTGAACAATAACAGCTTTAGTTATCTCTCATAGTGCAGGAGAAGACGAAGCAAGCTACAGTCTGCCCAGTACCCGGTGATACTCAAGATATTGCTGGATTATCTAGCCTGGATACAAGGGCAGGAGAATCTGCATCTTGTGGTTTATATACCTTAGAAAGTAAAAAGGAACTGAATTTCTAACTTCATGTTTTTTTTTTCTTTCATTTTTTTTTCATACTTGTTAGCATTCAATAATTAAGACCTGGTATTTGAGATTGGACCCCCATATTGTGGGTTTGGTTGTGAATTGTTTGATTGGCCATTATCACTTAACGCATAGTTGGTGTTGTTGCTTTTATGAGAAGCAAACTGATTGCAAGGAAGTTATTTCTGATTTGTGGTATATTATTTTACCACAAGTAAAGTGAAGGGATTACAATGGCTTGTGTTATATTTCTGGCTTTATCGATTGATTCAACCCCCTATTTTGCTCATTGTCTTACTAATTTATTTATCCTTTTTTTTTTTTTACTTTCGATTTTCTTTTTAAGCTGGCAAGTGTCTATGGGTTTATATGAATAGGGGAATATACTATCAGGCTTAGGTATCTGGTTTAATTATCAAAATTTTGTAAGAAATAACTCAAGACATGTTTTGAAGGTCGGTCCAAATCATCAATCATTTTCCTTTTCCCTTTTCTTTTTAAAATCTTAATTTTTTATTCTATCTACTGTTTCCTTTCTCATTTGAGCTAAAAGCCTAAAACTCATTTCTAATCCATTCATTTCTAGTATTATAAATAGTATCTTAATTTCTTAAAAAATGTTTTTGCCCCTCCTAATAGTAAGGAGATTTTGGTTTCGAAACTGAATCCATAATGAAGGATTCGGTTTTACTAAAAGTACGTTTGGATGTAGATTCTTTTTTTCTTTCTTTCTTTTTTTCATTAAAAATAGGCTAAAATATAATTTTAAATTAAAAGTAGGACTTTACAAAGCTATATATATATATAGGTTAAAAAGATTAAAGAAAAATCTGTTACCAAACAGATATTTCCATATGGCTTAAACAAACTTGCATACAAGCATCCAGTGAGTGTTTGGGAAATTGTTAGTTCATTCATTTGGAGGTTGTTGGATTTTCTTGGGTAGATTGAATTTGAGGTCATTTTGAAAGACACAGGCTTTTGTACTTTTGTTGGTGATAAATTGGTAACATGGTAAAACAAGAAGTAGAATATGGTGACTTGGTCTAGAGTCAAAGCTGAGTATAGGGCTATGGCTCATACAACATGCTAAATGTTATGGCTGAATATCTTATACATGAGACCATAAACCATATCGAGGTGGACTGACACATCAATTGAGGTATGGTATGTGAAACAAGTTGTTACTTCCTTTGTTAAGTCTTGGGATCAATTATGAGATGTACTTACTAAGGAACTTAGTAAGATGGGCAAGATGGATACCTATGCTCCAGTTTGGGGAAAGTGTTATGGATATTATATATAAGGGAAAACTTGTAATCATATAGTTACTAATACACATCAAAAGAAAAACCAGCCAGTCTAGGATTGAGCTCTCACAATCTTTTCACACTCTCTCTCTCTAGCTGTCAGCACCACAATACATAGAATCAATCCTCGCCTGCCTGCTGAAAAAGATGAAATATCATCTGGTCTCTACCTTTGTCAACTTGATACTTGCAATTCTGTGGAGGAGAAAATAAACTTGCATTCTCAATATTAAATTAATTTGCACTAGTATATAAATCTCAGCAACAATTATAATTGTTTCAAAATATTTATATATCAACTTTTAAGTTTATTAATATGCATACCTTTTTCTAATCCCACAGATGCTCTCAAGAAGTTCCTGAGTTTGCTGCACCTTTGAATTTTTTGGTGTCTCTTTGCTATCTAGTACCAAGGTTGAGACCCTCAAGACGGTGACAAGTTCTGCTTCAATTTTGCTCAGCTCTTGATCTATATGTTCCAAGAATTCATCATAAGAAGATATTCCACTCAAGCCACTGATTGGGTCATTATCGTCCCAAATGCCAACACTCAAAGAAGCTTGAATATCCTCTGGCTCCTTACCAACAGGTAGGCTTTCTTCAATCTCTGAACAAAGCTGCAAATCCTGTTGGCCATCAAGTTCCAGCACATGAGGCTCAACTTCTACGTTCTCATTCAGATCTTCTTTATTTTCCTGCTTTGGTGTTATAATCCGAACAGGACTGGGTGCATTTTCATTGCCGACTTCAAAATCCAAAGCAACATTCCCAACCAGCTGACTTTCTTTCAGAGATATGGCCTGAAACCAAATTAGGCTTCTTCTGATCATATGGTTGGCTGAAAGATTTTGCTCTTGAATGAGATTGAGCAAAGATATAAAATTTGAAAATAAAATAAATCCAGTGACATGAAAAGAAACACATTTAAAATTTAATCATAAGAAGCTTTTATGCACTGATTAAAATGGTGGAGATCTTTCAGGCCATAATAAGACATATATGTAAATTATGTCAAGAATCTTATCTGGTTGAACAATCATGTACAAGAAATATACAAAACAAATTTATTTAATAAAATCCACCATTTATTTACATGAGCCCAACAACTGTCTTAAACTAATTATATTTACATGAACTTAGATTGCATAACAAGTGCTGATGCATAGTGGAATCAGTTTGGTCTAAGACATAGGGATAAGATGGATGGATTGTTGAGCTATCTAATCTCTCTTCCTCTCTAAGCTAGGGTCTTATGAAGCACTTATTTAACATAGCATGTGTGACATGGTGTCAGCAGCCAATCTCTATGCTTTTGTGATAAACCCTGTGGTAGCACTTGCTACAAGGATAGGGTTTATTTGGATAAGTAGAAATACTACAACACATGAGGCCTAGTGTGAGATAGAAACTCGAGAAAAGCTTTTGTACACTAAGGAAAATCATATCTAATTCACACTAATAACTGCTATATACTGGCTAAGTATTTTTGTAAATATCCACGAGCTCTCTCTGTCAAAACAAACATAAAAAATTCAGATTGTTCTCTCTGAAAAAGAGAAACATTTTGATGCATCCAAACTTATATAACCTTAAATTCCAGAATTTTCCTCTAATTTTTATTTAATTTGAGAAAGAGAATGGTGGACTAGTAGCATGGATGGTAAGTACAGAAAATATGATCTCACAAAGATGTCCCATTTTCCTCACTGGCACCATATTGGACACATTCTATCCCCCTCCCCTTCTCCCCCTGAACTGCAATGTAAAATTCTTTTGATAGCTCAATTTCAAAGGAAATCAGAGCATGCATGAGATAAATCAAATATTATCTTACAACTAAATTTCTCTGAAGTCTATAACAGATAATGTAATTTATTAAAACAGGAACTATGACCATTAAACATGACAAAGAGAACCTCCTTTCAAAAACCATAAACTGGGTCTAAAATTATCAAGAGCCTCCAACACTCCATATGGCAGACATCTATTTCCTAAAGCATGAAGGAGGAATGAGAAAAGACACGCACTGTATCACTTGCACACTCTATGCACAAGTTACAGTTACTTTCATGATCATTCTTGCAATATCCTATCATGCATAGCTGCCTCAAGATATAATCCCTAATCCTAATTGATCCTAGGTTCCACCTCAAATTGCTTTTCAATTAGCCTAGCTAGCTAGCGTTTTTCAGCTGGCTGTTATGTTAGTTGTAGTGCGCCTTCCCTCCTTTAGTATATTCACTGCCTGATAGGCATAACATATAACACAACTAGCAACACAATCTCACTTGCAAAGTTGGGGGAGGAATTATTATGAAAATTTGATGTGACTCAGCTTGCTACTTAAATTTTAGGTATTAAAAGGTCCATGAAGTTCCTCAGTTGAATTCAACATGAAAGTAATGCTTTTCTAATAATTAACACTTTATTCTACCTTGTTAAGCTTTGTGGAAAGCTCATCAAGCAATTCAATGCGGCTCTTTGACTTCTCCAAAGCTTGCTTAACCTTCTTCTTCTGAATAAGTAGTTCTCTTGCATCATTTTCCTTCCCAGTTTGGACACTAATAGCTGCTTGTCGTTGAATCTTCTCAGCTGCTTCTGATAATCGCAGAAGCCTCAATCTTGCACTGTTTGCTAAAAATCAATGATGACAAAGTGTTCTAAAATGATGTCACCAATTATATGCAGTATGCTTTTCAGATATTTGGCACTAAAAGCAATGGAGAATTTTTCAATTGTCAAATATCAAATATAAGCAATTAAATGGAGAAGATAAATTCTTTGATATCTAAAAAATGCCTGAAGAGCTCGCCAACAAATATAAAATAATTATAAACCATAAATTCATAATAGTAATGAAAAGAAAATTTGTCATTCAGATATCCAACATTAAGTTCCTCTTACGTCTAAATTCAGACAAGTTGAGGTTTGATTTTGCATTCAGAAAAAAAATGAAAAGCAGTAAAATTCCCTAGGGACACAATACTACAACAAACCAAGACTAGTGCTCAATATGCATCAAATAAAAATCACTGCAAAGACATCCCCCAGTCTATCATGAACACTACAATCAATCTTATTACCATATTTAAAGTTCACAACCAAAATTATTAATCACATGAATACCAAAAAAAAAACTTATATCCTTCAGTAAAAAAAAGTGGTGCAATATATGTGAAAGTGTGTATAGCATTTCGTGTACAAACGTCCAACAAAACATAGCATTATTTGGTTGGCCAGAAAATTTGGGCTAATTGTAACTGTATGATCAGAGAAGGAAATTATTATGAAATAGCATTGGATATGTAAGAATACTACATTGTGCCATAGTGAGGGAGCTGGTTGCTGGTGCAATTCTATTTAAAGTACATAGGTTGATGCCTAGGGACGATTTTGGTGTTTTTAGCATGCTAGAAAAAAAGATTTGATTATCATGAATCATGATAGTAGCAGTATTTGGAGAGCTGGACTGCCTTTATCATATGCAGATGTTCTGGCAAAACAGAAATAACCACAGTTTGAACATTGTGTAGCTCAACCTGAACTAGTTAAAGTCTATGCTCTTAATATTGCTCTATGGTTTCATGAATGCTGTGACAGCATCCAGTTCCATTCACTTTCAGAATATTCCTCTAAATTTTAGAATGTAATTTCTTGGAGGATTCTGTGTGCACCTCCTGTGTACTTTTTCTATTGTTTCTTAATAAAATCTCTATTACTTATATTTCTTTATTAAAAATCCTGAAATGTCTAAAGAAAATTTACATTTTTCTTTTATTAAAGGTCATACAGAAAACCTGCTTCTACCATTTCAAGAACTGGAGTCAATCATCCTCAAAAAAATCCATCAAAGAAATTATCCCTTTTTTTCTATAGAGGCCAAAGGTTCTGACTGATTTACCCAGCAAAAGTGTAAAAATATGCAAAATTTACAGTACAAATGTCATAACATTAAAATTCATTTTGGGTTACAAACCCATCAACCCAATTCATCATCTCTAAAAAGTCATAAGCCTATTCATGAGCAATTCATGTGGTCATAATTTCAATACTATTACTGTCTAATGAATGATTTCATATACTGTCTATATGATATACTAAGTCACTGTTCCAATTCAACTGGCCAAACAATTATCTGGGAAACACTCAATAATCAAAGAAGAGATAAACTGTGACAAAATATATCCTAAAAATGATTTTGCATAGAAAAGGCAAATGGGTATGGCTAATTATCAACAGAATTATCAAAGAGAGCAAACGGGTATGGTTAATTATTATCAAATGGGTACATGTATTATCATACCTTTGGCTGTGGTTCTTGCTGCCTCAGAGTGAAGCTGATCAAGCTGGGCACGTAGCTGCTCTGTGTTAATGTTGGAGCTTAAGCACATGGGCCTTAATAAAAATGGAGGCCTGCAAGTGCAAGGGACAGCCATGCCAATGCATACAGCTGAGTTCAATATCATAGTTATTCCTTTTTCTTCTCTCTCTTTCTTTCTCGTATCTATAAAAGGGAACAAAGGGGGGCACGAAGCCCAGCGTTTTACTTTACTTCCTATCCCCCACTGACCTGAGCAATGGTTTTACAATGTAGGACAAAGTTTGCTACAAATTCTACTTCTATATATTTTGAAAATTGATTGTATAATTTTTGTATGTTTGGGCATATTAAATTTTGTTTCAATAAAATGATATTTACTATTTCTTTTTCAAAAAAAATGTTACTTACTATTTGCTTTATAAATTTATTTTTTTGTATAATTTTATATTACAAAATTTTAAAATCTAGATATTTAATTGATAAAATAGCTATTAATTTTTTATTTTTTAAAAATATTGCAAGTATGGAAGATAAGAAAATATATATAATACAATAGTAAATATGTCAAAACTCACATCTAATAAAAAAAAAAAAACAGAGTTGTAGCCAAACTTTGTTGTGTTTGGTTTTTTTTTTTTTTTTTTTTTTTCTTTTTTCCTTTTTCTTTTTTAAGGGTACAAAAGATAGAATTTTGTTCACTTGACATGTAGTAACTTTTTAAATTTAACTCTCATTTCCAACATTGATCTTGTGAATCTTCACCAAAATTGCTATTTGTAGAATCTAATAAATTTGATGGTATACTATGAACAAATTTGTAGTAACCAGTTAGCAACCTTTTTGTGATGCATAAGAAAAACTACTATTCATGTCTCTAAGCTTTGTTTTCTGATTATTTGTTTGATCTTTCCAACATTCATCAGAAAATTTCCCAGTACATAAAAGGCATTAAGTCTCTATCAGACTAAAGAGAGGAGATAGGGACCCATTTACCTAAGCTTAGCTGGGTGATTGAAGATTCTTGGGCAATGAAATCCTATTAAATATTAGCTCTTTCAAGAAATCAAAAAGTTGATTGATACACCTAGATTCATGCACAATTCCTTTTAAGAATTGTTGGAGCTGCTGAACACACACTATTTTTGGCCATCCAAATCACAAATTCCATAATTTCCTCCGTGAAAACTTATGTACTTGAACCATGAACTGAAGATTTATGGTGAAATTTCATCTTAACATGTCATGATGAGTAATGAGAAATCTCCTCATTTCTTGAATTTTGGTCAGGGCTTTTTTGAGCTATGGCCTTATAAGCTTAACCATACCTTGGATCTTGTTTGCTAAGAGAGGAAGTGATGCTAATGTGTCAAATAGAAGAAATGAATGCTTTAGATGTTGGCAACTTGACTTCTTAGGAGCTTTGTAGATACTGTATTTTGTACCTCCTATGACTCGGGCTTTTGTTCTCCAATGATGCTGAAATTTTAAGGCCCAATGTTGGTTTAAGGTCCAATCATATTACAAATTGACTTGAGAGATGTTGAAATGAATAATATAATTTTTTATGAGCAAATAAATCTATTTTTGAAAAATAAAAAGCCAAGGAAACTCTCGGCCTACGTATGTAGGCAAGAACCTGCGTACACAAGTCTAATGCATGTGTACGCAGGCATAGACCTGCGCATGTATCTAAGGTTCCAGAAATTATGAAAGACTAGTTTTTCTACATTAATATTGAGATTTAGAATGAATTTCACATTGTCCGAGAGCTGTCCAAAACCCATATTTTCTCACTATATAAAGCCATACATGACACATTTTCAAAACACACAAAAATCCTAAAGAAAAACCTAAGATTCACTAGAAATAGTAAATCAAAGAGGGAGTTTTTCACAAAACATTCTCATGTCAATTTTATTTTGATTGGGACCTTTTTTGGTCTTAATCCTCTAGTTTTGAAGTTTACTTATCATTTTTGTTTGGTTGTAAATAGATTTGACTGAGGGAAACAGTCAAAATCAAGTTAAAGAACTTTTTGTTGTGAGAAGTATGTCCTAATCTCTCTTCTTTCTTTTTTGCTTTTTAATCTTGCTTCTTTACTTTGTTTGTGTTTAAATATGTTTGTTTAGTTTAGGTTTTGTCATTTTTCGTGTTTAAAAGCATGTTAGGTGGTTAGAAGGTTCTGTTCTGCTTTATGTGTTTCTGAGTTTCTAGGTTAGGATTCTTCAGGCGTGTCTGCGTACGCATGATTATGCATGCGTACGCAAACTCGTAGTATGTGTACGCATACAACTGGCTTGTGTATGCAAGCCTATGTATGCACACACATACTCATGCCCAGAAACCCTAATTCAGGTTTCCTGCTTCTGTCTCTTTGTTTCTTTCATATCAAATGCCCGTGCTTTGTTCCTTTTTTATACTTTCTAAGTCTCTGTTCCTCTGTTTAATTGTTTGTTTTCCATTAGGGTTTCCTTTTATTTCTTGCTTTGATGTCATGATCATGCATTCACATGTCCATCCATTGATACATAGGTGTTGAGACACAGTAAGGTAAGCGAGATAAGACATGTATTCACATGAACATGCATTGATTTGAATTTGTTTGGATGATGAACATGGATGAGGTTTGTTTGTTTGTCTTTTCCTCGATAATGAGATGTAATAACATGTTTGTTTGATTATTCCATGGTTTGTTTGCTGCCTTGGATATGATGTATGCTTGCTTGCTACCATGCCTACGTTTTACCTTGACCATGACACAATGCCATATGAGATGAGATGCTTTTGATAAGAACATGCTAGGGTTTGTGATGGTTGATATGTATGGTAGATGTATGTTAAGGTTTGGGATGAAATGTCATGTTGTATGCTTAGATATATGCCAGTGTGTGTGTGTGTGTGTTTAAGATGCAATGTTGAATATGCCTTTAATAAGATTTAGACGTAAGACACAATGAGTAGAAGCCAACCCATGGGTTGGGCGGTTTTAAGTGGCTAACACCTACCCAAGACTGTACCTAAACTCCAAACTCATACTCTGGTAGCAGGATCAAGTCATTCCACGTAAGGGCATTATATTCATGGTTCTTGGACCATAAAACTAGGTGGCGACTCATTTTCTCTGCCCCAATCCATTTGGCCAAGGCGTACTCCCCAAAAACCACACATGACACCCACAAGTTTACACCCTGACGTTTTAGAATTTGGGAGTGTAAAATCTCTACAATCCTAAACGTTAGGGGGTAAAATCCAAATACCCTCAATTTTCAGGGAGTAAAATCTAAATTCTGAAACTTCAAAATGTAAAATCCAAATACCCCCAAACTTTAGGGGTGTAGTTTGCAACTTAGCTAGGTTTAATTATATAGTAGATCAAGTAGGAAGAAAACTCTAATCACACAGTAGGCTAATGGGCTGAAAATTCGAATCTGCATAATAGCAGTTCAATAGGTCGAAACTATTAATTCCTAAATAGCTTGAAACAATCAAATTCATGTTCTGGCACACTGAAAACCAGAACCTTGAGCATCTATCTTGGCATTCCTATAGACTCTAAAGACTATAACAAGACAAGTTTTTGTTCATATGTTTGTCAGCACAAATCTAAATATTTAAAACCTAACAAATTTTTTTTTACAGCTTGTATGAAAAAGCAGCATACATTATCTTTAACCCTTTATTGCCTTTGTTTAGGTGCAAGAAATACCCCAAAGCATGCCATTATTCAGGAATCTGAAGAAATTGAACATGATTGTCCATTACTTGAGTTGTGGCTCAAAGAAGGATGAACTGTTGTGGGTTTTATCTATTCTCAAGGCTACTCCTGTTTTGCAGAGAAGTAGAAACTTGAACTTACGGATGGTATTGAAATTTTATATGATAGGTAGCCTGTTTCTTATTGATGTATTTTCTCTTCAATAATAATTTTATAAGCTAAAGTGCGCATGGATTATATATACCGTTGTACCACTGTACTATCATTATATGTTCACTTATATTGTTATAAAAAAAAAAAATTATATGTTCACTTATATATTCCTTAAAAAAGTGTGTGTGTGTGTGTGTGTGTATATATATGTATGTTCACTTATATTAAAAATATAAAAATAAAAGTTGATGTAGCTAATAAGTTTTTTGGAATAAAATTGTAGTAGGCCCTCATAGTGCAAGCAATATATTATATTAATATTGCTCCATTAGTTACTATGAGGAGTCTTTTGGCTGAATATTGCAAAAGACTCTACTATGAGAGCTCCAAAGGTTAATGTCATGTATCATTTTTTTTTTCTTATAAATTTTTATTTTATTTTAATAGATATGATGGAAATTCAACTTATGATAGTTGTATCATAATGATTGATCTTTATCATTAGTTAAAAACACCAATTAGTTGTTGGTGTAGAAGGAGTTTTAATCTAAAATCTCTTATTCGACAACGAAAAACTTACTAGTTAAGATAATTGGAACTCACAATTTTATATATTGTTAATAAAGATTAATTTTTGTGTCCCCTCCTAGGTTGGAAATCATTGTGCATATATCCTCCTTGGAGTTATGTGTAATTATATAATACTATGGGAGTATAACAAATACATACTCTTTCCTCTCATTTAATGTGGGTTATATACTTATATTGATTATATTCATAGTAAGACTCACTTTTCATATAAGAGAAAGGAATACACATTTATCGTACTCACTGAGTATTTCATAATTTTCTTAAGCCTTATCCAATAATGTAATTATGCCAAGTTATATGTACATGGAAGTTGTGTGGTAAACAATATTGCATTAGGCTTTTCTTTAAACAACATGGTCAATACTTAGTTTATTCTATTTTTTGCAATAGTATTCTTGCATTGAAGTAATATGCAAACTATTAATTTTTTTTCATATGCATTTTTTTTAGAGATATTACAATATGTTGTTAATCCCACAGTTCAAATATTTTACCTCCTAAACCTCGAAGCAATTTGTTCATATGCATCTTGTACATCTTCCCATTGCTAGAATTCTGGTATATTGTCTTGGTTGTTGGTATGGGGGCAAGACTTCTATTAGAATCAACCAGAGATACCGAGTTTTCTTGATTTTTCACATGATCAATTGGAACAAATTGAGATACATGGGTTTATGGGTAATTGGTATGAAGTCGATCAAGTTTGCAATTTATATGCTCCAAAGCTTAACAAAACTCGAGCTAATGGTTATCAACCCATCTAGGAGATCTTTCCACAATGGAACATGGTCCAATTATGTAGATACTTCTTGGAAAGGAAGACAAAGGCAATTGTCCAAAGCAATATTGAAAAAGTGAATACAAGTGCTCAACTCAAAATCTTATAAAGTTATAACTTATAAGGTGTTACAATTTAAACATATTAGCAAATAGCAAGGCACCCTTGCTTCATAGATTTTATTTTTTTTTTTTGTCTTTTTTAGAAAAAAAAAAAAAAAAAAAAGCGTTTTCCTTAAAGATGAATGTTGAAAGATTGGGTTCAATAACTTAAACCATACTATTATCTTTACATATATGAATAACATATGTAATTTTATTGTACTAAGATATATAAGATCTAGCAACACATGTACATGTCACCATTTTTCAATCAACAAACTCAACCAAAGCATAAATTCTAAATCATAAATTTTATTCAAGCCCAGTGTCATAAACACTTATTATATTAAATCATCACTACACTGAAATAAATCGCTAATACAATAAAATAATATATTGGTAATAGACACAACATCTTATCTAAAAGTTAAAAGTCATTGCAATAACTTATAATTATCAGTTGCAATAGAGGTTTTAATACCTTAATGCATTAGGAAAATTTGTTGCAGTAACTTAAAATGAAGAAACCATTGCAATGACTTTATCTAAATTATTTTTGCAACAATATTACATCAAAAATTTCAATGTGATAACTTATTGCAATGAAATTATCATTTGAATATCTTGATATTAATTATTTTACAATTTATTGAAATGACAAATATAAAGTTGCAAAGAAGATATCTGTGGGGAGTAAAAGGACCCAAGTGGGCATATGGGCCTTTGGACTGTAGCATGGAGCGCCGACCTGCTCCAGAGTTAAGAATTTGTTAACTCTGCGAATTGGCCCATACGCCGAGGGTCTGAGGATACAGCCGAGGGCGAGCTTCTCCTCGGACAGATCCAAGAGAACTCAAAGCTTCATTATGAAGGTCAAGGCACAGCTCTGGAAAGACTAATGGTTAAAGGGGGAAACCCTGAATCTTCGAGGTACATCGGTGTTAGAAAAATACCAAAAGAAAAGGTTGCCACCACCACATTAAAGACTCTGCACCTACCTCCCTGGCCACATTAATGGGGAAGTGACCCCTGAACAGTAGAACTGAAACTTCTGGTCACTATTCAAAGGTACTAAGAAAAGAAATATCTAGGGGGTCGGTAACAAAGAAAGAAATTAAGAGTTGTAACTTCTAAGAGAGAAAGAGAAATAATACAGAAGTAGCCCTTGGCTTACGTCCGAGGAGGTCTATTTGCAATTATCATTTGTTATTTACAAGTGTTTGTAACTTTTAGCCTGTTATCAAGTTCTCAGTACCTCTAACCTAGATTGGAAGCTCACACTCTACAAATTTTATTGTTTAAGGCTCATTGGGCCATGAGGATGGTGCTAAAGCCATGCAGAAGGAGATTAATCGTTTGAAGAGGAAGCTACGCCGCGCCAGACGTAGGTCTTCGCCGTCCTCATCTAATCCTTCCTCAGAGGAGGTCCGGGGAGGTAGCTACGGCTCAAGGTCATGCTCACCCCCCAGTGTAATGTCCTCTAGTGAGGAGGACGACCAGCCATCTCGCAGACGCAAGAAGCTTCCTTCTAGGGGATTAGGGAACGATGCTATGAGTCGGGCGTTGCATCAACTCTCCAAATCTCCGTTTTCACGGAGGATTGAGAAAGGGAGGCTTCCCAGGAGGTTTACCCAGCCCACCTTTACCATCTACAATGGCCGGACTGATCCGGTGGAGCACGTGAGTCACTTTAACCAGAGGATGGTGGTGCACTCTCACAACGAGACCCTGATGTGTAAAGTTTTCCCCTCTAGCTTGGGACCTGTTGCTATGAGGTGGTTCAACGGCCTTAAATCGGGGTCTATAGGTTCGTTTGGGGAGCTCACTAGAGCATTCGCTTTGCGGTTTACCCAGCCCACCTTTACCATCTACAATGGCCGGACTGATCCGGTGGAGCACGTGAGTCACTTTAACCAGAGGATGGTGGTGCACTCTCACAACAAGACCCTGATGTGTAAAGTTTTCCCCTCTAGCTTGGGACCTGTTGCTATGAGGTGGTTCAACGGCCTTAAATCGGGGTCTATAGGTTCGTTTGGGGAGCTCACTAGAGCATTCGCTTTGCGGTTCATTACGTGTAGCAGAGTACCTTGGCCATTGGGCTCGCTGCTATCCATGACCATGAGGGAAGGGGAGACGTTGAAAGCATATTCTGACCGGTACTGGGAAATGTTTAATAAAATAGATGGTGACTTTGATGAGGTGGCGCTCAATACTTTTAAGGTAGGTCTTCCTACTGATCATGACTTGAGAAAGTCTTTGACTAAAAAGCCCGTCCGCAGCGTACGTCGCCTCATGGATCGTATTGACGAGTACAAGAAAGTGGAGGAAGACCAACAGCAAGGAAAGGGTAAGGAGAAGGTTATCTCGCAGGAGAGAAGGGATTTCAGGTCTGACAGGTACCACAATAACAAGCCGAGGAGAGATTATAGTGGTCAATCCGGCTCGACAGCAACTCAGGCCGTGAACACTGTGTTCCGAGAACCAGTGCACCAATTACTGGAGAAAGTTCGTAAGGAGCCCTTCTTCAGGTGGCCTAGTAAGATGGCAGGAGACCCTGCGAAGAGGAATCAGAACCTCTTTTGTCAGTACCATCAGGACGTGGGCCACACTACCGAGAACTGTCGGACCCTTTGGAACCACTTGGAGCAACTGGTCAGTGAGGGAAAACTAAAGCAATACTTGTGTCAACCTGGTGGACAAGGCAGCCAATCTGGCTCGAACAATCAGAAGAATAATCCATCTCGGCCGGCATTGGGAACAATTAACGTTATTTTCGCTGCACCTGGCAGGACTAGCTCAGGTCCCACTAGGGTGATGGCAGTTTCCCATTCTCAGGCCGAGGAGGCAGGCTGCAGTCCAAAGAGGTTGAAGGTGACTTTACCCGTCTTGGGATTTTCGGAGGAGGATAAGGTTGGTACTATCCAACCCCATGACGATGCTCTTGTAGTTACTCTTAGGATAGGGAGTTATGATGTGAAGAGAGTGATGATTGATCAGGGCAGCGATGCAAATATCATGTACCCTGATTTATTTAAGGGGTTAAGGTTGAAGCTAGAAAATCTCACTCCTTATGACTCGCCACTCATAAGCTTCGAAGGAAGAGCCGTTGTGGCGAAGGGACAAATTCGTTTGCCCATTCAATCCGGCTCAGAAACGGTTGAGGTGGATTTCATTGTGGTCGACGCGTACTCCCCATATACAGCCATCCTCGCCAGGCCATGGCTACACGCTCTGGGAGCCGTCTCCTCTACCTTACATGTTAAAGTTAAGTTCCCCTCTGGGGAATACGTTGAGGAAATCCTCAGCAGCCAATCGGTGGCCAGGCAATGCATATCGGCCGCAGTGCTTCATCAGACAGAAGCCGAGTCATTAGCTTTGCCCATCCAAGAGTCATAGCAATTAATAGCTCCGGATGCACCTGGAGCGGTGACAGGAGAGGAGGCTGTTTGTGAGGAGTTAGAGAAGTTTTTGATAGCAGATGACCCAGAGAGGTTCTTCCAAGTTGGCATACGTTTGCCACACCAGGAGAAAATGGGGTTGTTGGAATTTCTGAAGGACACTATTAATGTTTTTGCGTGGGACCCTTATGAGGCTTCAGGCGTAGATCCGAGCTTCATTTGTCATCGTTTAAACGTCAACCCTGCCATTGTTCCGAGAAGGCAGCCACCTCGGCGTTCTTCCAAAGAACATTCCGAGGCTGTGAAGGAAGAGGTGCTCAAACTCAAGAGGGCTGGGACTATTAAAGAAATTTTCTACCCCGAATGGTTGGCGCATACGGTTGTGGTTAAAAAGAAGAATGGAACGTGGAGAGCGTGTGTGGACTTCACAAATTTGAACAAGGCCTACCCCAAGGATTCGTTCCCAATGCCGCGTATTGATCAACTGGTGGATGCCACTGTCGGACATCCTCGAATGAGTTTTTTGGATGCCTTCCAGGGTTACCATCAGATTCCATTAGCATTGGATGATCAGAAGAAGACTGCTTTCATTACTCCAACAGGAAACTACCACTATAAGGTCATGTCATTTGGATTGAAGAATGCTGGGGCTACCTACCAAAGAATGATGACCAGAATGTTTGAACAGCAACTAGGGAAGACCATTGAGGTGTATGTAGATGATATGGTGGTGAAGAGCAAAACAATACCTTCACACGTCAAAGATCTGGCCTACACCTTCCAGGTGCTAAGAAAGTACAAGTTGCACCTTAACGCCTCAAAGTGCTCTTTTGGCGTGGGATCTGGAAAGTTCCTGGGGTATATGATTACTCACAGAGGCATAGAGGTGAACCCAGTGCAGGTCAAGGCTATTCAGGATTTGCAGCCGCCTCGGAACCCAAAAGAGATCTAGAAATTGACCTGAATGATTGCTGCATTGAATAGGTTTATCTCTCGGTCAGCTGACCGATGCCGTCCTTTCTTCCAATTGTTGAATAAGTGGAAAGGGTTTCAATGGACCGAGGACTGCGTGTTAGCTTTCCAACAGCTTAAGCAATATCTTTCTCGGCCACCCATTTTGTCTCGCCTCGAGGCGGACGAGGTCTTGTTTGCTTATCTAGCAGTGGCTGTCCATGCGGTCAGCCTGGTCCTTATAAAGAATGAAAGCGAGGTGCAAAGACCGGTCTATTACGTTAGTAAGTCTTTGAATGAGGTCGAGATGCGCTATCTACTCTTAGAGAAAGCACTTCTGGCTATAGTTCATACCATGCACAAGCTTCCTCATTATTTTCAGTCTCACACTGTGGTGGTTCTGACCCAATTGCCTCTCAAGGCGGTGTTACGCAGCGCCGATTACTCTGGTAGGGTGGCAAAGTGGGGAACCATTTTAGGAGCTTTTGACGTTAAATACAGGCCTCGCACCTCGGTGAAAGGGCAAGTCCTCGCTGACTTGGTGGCAGAGTTTACCGAACCATTACTAGAAGAAACTCTGAAAGAGGCGCGCATGGATGAAAAATCAGTTGGTGTGATCACAGCTGCAGTACCTCCGACTTGGAAAGTGTATGTGGATGGGACAGCTAATCAGAAAGGGTCTGGTGTTGGACTTGTCCTAATGTCCCCTGAAGGGATTGTCTTCGAAAAATCTTTGAGATTGGCGTTCTCGGCTACTAATAATGAGGCCGAGTATGAAGCAGTCTTGGTGGGCATGGAGATGGTACATAGGATGGGTGGAAAGGAAATCCAGATGTTCTCGGACTCTCAGTTAGTGGTCGGCCAAGTCACGGGGACTATGGAGGCTAGAGACCCAAGAATGCAGGAATATTTGGCCCAGGTTAAGCGTCAGCAAGCTGAATTTGACTCCTTCGTCTTAGCTCACATCTCTAGGAGTGGAAACACCCATGCAGACTCTTTGGCCACATTGGCAACGTCTTTGGCTCAGGATTTGCCTAGGATTATCCTCGTAAAGGATTTGCTAAAGCCAACGCTTACCCCCGTCAATGCGGCTCACATCCATCTAATAAGGCCTGGACCTAGTTGGATTGACCTGGTCATATCTTTTCTTAGGAACGATATCCTTCCTGAGGACAAGTCTGAAGCAGATAAGATACGTCGAAAGGCGCTACGTTTCTAGTTGTCCGAGGACCAGAAACTGTACAAACGATCCTTCTCAGGACCGTACTTGTTGTGTGTGCACCCTGAATTAACGGAAGCACTTCTGGAGGAACTGCATGAAGGGATTTGTGGAAGCCACACTGGGAGAAGGTCTTTAGCCCATAGAGCCCTGACTCAGGGTTATTGGTGGCCCAATATGCAGAGAGAGGCTCAGGACTATGCCAGAAAATGTGATCAATGCCAGAGGTTCGCCCCTAATATTCATCAACCTGGAGGGGCTCTTAACCCTCTCTCCAGTCCTTGGCCTTTTGCGCAGTAGGGATTGGACATAGTGGGGCCATTTTCGAGAGCTGCAGGAAACAAAAGATGGCTTCTCGTGGGGACAGACTATTTCACTAAATGGGTTGAGGCCAAGCCCTTAGCAAATATCAGAGACGTTGACTCCAAGAAGTTTGTTTGGAAGAACATCATCACTAGGTTCGGAATACCACATACGCTTATATCAGACAATGGCGTTCAATTTGACAGCAAGGCTTTTAGGAAGTATTGCGGTGATATGGGCATCATAAATAGATACTCCACCCCAGCTTATCCTTAGGAAAATGGGCAAGCCGAGGCCGTGAACAAGGTCATAGTCAGTGGGCTGAAGAAAAGGTTGGACGATGCGAAGGGCAGATAGGTAGAAGAGCTCCCACATGTTCTGTGGACGTATCGGACTACACCGCGCAGGTCCACGGGAGAAACGCCATTCTCTATGACTTATGGAGCCGAGGCGGTGATACCTCTGGAATCTGGTTTTCCCACCTTGAAGACGAGTTCTTTTAGCCTAGAGAATAACGACGGCCTCCTAGGGAAAGGCCTTGATTTACTTGAGGAACGACGCGAGGCAGCTATAGTCCAAATGGCTTATTATCAATAGAAGCTTAAACAGGGATATGACGCCCACGTGAAGCTAAGGCCGCTCGCACCTGGGGATCTTGTACTGAGAAAAGTTGTGGGCACTTCTAAGAACCCAGCTTAGGGTAAGTTAGGACCAAACTGGGAAGGCCCCTATCGCATTATTTCCGTAGCGGGCATAGGGTCATATCGGCTACCCGACCTAAATGAAAGAATTGTACCACGCCTATGGAATGTAAATAACCTTCGAAGGTATTATTATTAATAAAATGTGCTTTTGTTAGTTAGTAGTTCAAATTATAAATACTTCAGGGGTTTGCAGTTACTATTATTAAGTGTCAAACAGAGATTTGGTTAAGTATGGTCCTCGGACCACAAACCTGGTGGAAATTGATATCTTGTCATTTGTTAAACAGAACCTTAGTTATGCCAGGTCCTCGGACTTCCTGCTTTGGGGAAATTAACATTTAAAGTTACTATTCTTAAGAATCAAATAGAAACTTGGTTAAGTGTAGTCCTCGGACCACAAACCTGGTAGAAATTGATATCTTGTCATTTGTTAAACAGAACCTTAGTTATGCAGGGTCCTCGGACCTCCTGCTTTGGGGAAATTAACATTTGAAGTTACTATTCTTAAGAATCAAACAGAAACTTGGTTAAGTGTAGTCCTCGGACCACAAACTTGGTGGAAATTGATATCTTGTCATTTGTTAAACAGAACCTTAGTTATGTCGGGTCCTCGAACCTCCTACTTAGGGGAAATTAACAGTTGAAGTTACTATTCTTAATATCTTGTCACTGTTCTTATTCTTATCACCCGTTTTGTGGAAATCAGTATCTTACCATTCATTAATTTGGATCTCACGTTCCACATCTTTAAGTGTTAAACAAATTTTTGTAAGAAATGGTCTTCGGACCTTATATCCTACTGAAAGCAATACGTCAAATTACAAAGGTTTAACCATCATGTGATTTGTCTAACTACGACATTGTTTAATATCTAAACTAAGTTATGTGGCTATTTTGAAGTCATAGTTGTTTGTATGGTGGAGTTAGACTTATTTATTCTGTTTTCCCTTTAACTATTTGTTAGTGAAAACTTTTATGGCAAGCACAAAAAGAATAAGGAAAAACAAAGACAACATGAATGAAAGTTGAATAAAAATGTTCTTCATTAATTATACACAAAAAAGGGGAGTACAGAAAGTTCTTATACTAGGCCCTAAACTAGGGAAGGGGGGGTCTTGGAGGGAGCTGCTACCAGCCTCAGTGCTCTTCAGTTCCAGCTCAAAGGTGGACAAGGCTTGTTTCCCTTTGTCTGTTGAAGGAATGAGGGGCTCCACGTTTTGAATCTGCTCCTTCTCGGCACCACCACACTCGTCCTTCTCTTTATGGGAACCTTCAGGTTCTGTAGGATCAGGAACAAGTTCTTGCACCACAGGAGGAAGGGCAGGAGAGGCAGCAACAGGAGGGTCTTCAATTTCCTGTATGTCTAGAGGAAGCCAAATGTTCTCGGGCTTCCTCAGCTCGGAAGCTTGAGGAACCCCTGCTGCATTCATGGCCTCTCCCCAGACCTGCTGACAGTACTCTCGGCACAAGGCCGCAAAAGCTTCTGTCAGCTGTTCTTGCGTTCTAGTCACCCCCTCCTGATAGCTGGCCTTCTTCGCGGCCTCTAGTGCATACTTGTGGGCGCGAGCCTCCTCCTTCGCCCGCGTAAGCTCCTTTTCCAAGTCAGAGCGTGCCTATTAGACTTGGGCGAGCTCGTCATCCTTTTGGCGGAGAAGCTTACGCTGCCCCTCCACTTGGCTCTCCATCGTCTTCAAGCTGGCTTCAGCACCATCCCTCTCTCTTTTTAGATCGGCCAGCCTTGATGTGATCTTCCCATTCTCTGCTAGGGCCTGGCTTAGGGACCTTTCTGTCTCTTGCCTTAGCTCTTGCTCCATCCCAGCGCGCTTCCGAGAATCCTCCACGAACTTCTCAGCCGCGAAAACTTCTTGGATGGACTGCAAAAATGTCAGGAGGTTAAAGATGGTAAAGTGGTTAGAATAAATATAAAGTACGAGTGCGAGGTGGAACTTACCAGAGCTAAACCCCTTTTTAATGAAAGGAACAGCTGAGACTGACCCATCTTCTCCAAGGTTTCCATGTCCTTGGGCAGCAGAAGAGGACGCTCCAACACCTCAGCCAGATGGTGGGCGTGGCCTTGTTGGACTGCCCTAATGCTGGAGTGACAGGGAATTGGTACGCCGTCCAGTCTCAAGTCAGGAGACCAGGTAGCTGGTGCTCGGCGCACCTCAGCCACGTCTCTGATCTCCCCACTTTCAACTGAGCGGGCGCGCCTTTTGCCCTTGTCCAGCTTTTGCTGCTGGGCTAGCGGTGGCTGCTGTTTCAGCTTCTTTGGCTTCTCGCCACCAGCCCCCTCGGCATCCACCTTTCTTTTCTTCTTAAGATCGTCGGTGGGAGGTTTGGGCTCGGTTGGAGGAGGGGGTGGTGGCAAGGCAGGGGGAACTGGGGACCCCCTCGTTCCCTTTTTGGCCACTCTCGCGCCTCTTGCGATCATGAGGCCCTTAAGCTTGTCCATGTCTTCCTCAATGGAGCTGTCTTCTGGACGTGCTATCACTAGACCTTCGATCCCAGAGGCCTCGGCTGCTTCTTCTTCCTCGTCGGAAAGAACAACGAACGGGTTTCCGCGAGGTCGTGGGGAGTCCTCGAACTGAAACTATTCTATCTCCTCGTCCAACGTGTTCGAGGAAGACACTCGCTTCTCTGGGACAGCAATTGCCTGAGAGTGCACAGTGAGGGGGACTGCCGCTATGGGCTGTGTGTACAATACGGTGTGAGGGGCGTCAGGGATGTCGTGGTCGGCCAAAAAGTGCGGCCTGGCTACATGAATCCTTCTTCGCCTCCGGTCACCCGCAATTATTGCGTTTTCGATTTCCTGGAAGTCCGAGGAGATAGGGTTGTACCCTAGAATCAGATGAGCTGCCCTCACTTGTAAGTCTTCGCTGACAAACACCTCGAAGCATAGCACTCGATTCAAATCAACAACGTTGCAATGGCTTAAACGTGGGCGTACGAGTTGCTTATCTGCAAAGAAAGACATCCAAATAAACAAACATGGTCAGATTCGTAGAACATGTAATAAATTAAAGTTAGATGCTCAAGTAAATGCAAATGCACATTCCTAGATGATAGTGGGAGTTATAGGGTGGGAACTTAACTGGGCAGTGGGGGCCATCGTGCTAGTTGCCTGAGACGATGAGGTAGTCATCCTTCATGCCTTTATTAGACTTGGGTAAATAGGAGATTAACCTAACTACGCTAGAACAGGATTTGATGTAATAACCTATATTTTTAAGTTTATGGCACTCGTACATGAAAACAACGTCGTGCCAGGTAAGGTTGAGACCCATCTGCTCGTTTAGAGCATCGACACTACCTAAGACTCTAAAAACGTTGGGAGCGCACTGATCAGGACACAACCGGTGGTTGCGGAGGTACTCCCTGGTTATAGGTTTCATTGGGAGGGTCATTCCACCTTCTACGAAGGTGACCATTGGGATAATGACCTCTCCGGTTTTCCTAGAACTGGCCACGGCCTCTGCCGGGCAGTATTTTAAACCTACGTCACTGGGAATGTTATACTTAGCTCTAAAACCTTCCATCCCAGCGGCGGTATCAACTAGACACATAAACTTTCCCATCAGAAAGGAACGAAAGACTAAGTTCTAAGAGGGAAAAAGGTTAAAAGGGGAGCCGAGGAGAATGGGTTAAGGAAAAGGAATAATCACTTACAAATTTGAAGTTGTGCGAATTTCCACGGATTTGTGCAGACAAAAGGTGATTACTGATGTTTTGATGGGATTAGCCTCTGAAGAAATAAATGAAGGCGCAGGTTCCCGAAGCGTCACGACGTGCGGGAAGCAGTCTCGAAATTACATTTGTCCCGCCCAAATTTTCATGGAGTAACAAGGGCCGTTGGATGCTCATCTCACCGTTGAACATGGGGGACAAGGCGTAACTTACAGTAATAAATGCGCGCGTTTTTGAAAATAATACCGCCAAGTGGCATCTTCTGGAACGCGAAACGGTCTCCACACGTGCAATTATTTACAAAACGTGTGAGGTAAGTCCTCGTTGGATCAAAACCCTATTTTTCTCCTCGGATGATGAAAAATAGAGTTTTTAGGGGCTATTGTGGGGAGTAAAAGGACCCAAGTGGGCATATGGGCCTTTGGACTGTAACATGGAGGGCCGACCTGCTCCAGAGTTAAGAATTTGTTAACTCTGCGAATTGGCCTATACGCCGAGGGTCTGAGGATACAGCCAAGGGCGAGCTTCTCCTCGGACAGATCCAAGAGAACTCAAAGCTTCATTATGAAGGTCAAGGCACAGCTCTGGAAAGACTAATGGTTAAAGGGAGAAACCCTGAATCTTCGAGGTACATCGGTGTTAGAAAAATACCAAAAGAAAAGGCTGCTACCACTACATTAAAGACTCTGCACCTACCTCCCTGACCGCATTAATGGGGAAGTGACCCCTGAACAGTAGAACTGAAACTTCTGGTCACTATTCAAAAGTACTAAGAAAAGAAATATCTAGGGGGTCGGTAACAAAGAAAGAAATTAAGAGTTGTAACTTCTAAGAGAGAAAGAGAAATAATACAGAAGTAGCCCTCGGCTTACGTCCGAGGAGGTCTATTTGCAATTATCATTTGTTATTTACAAGTGTTTGTAACTTTTAGCCTGTTATCAAGTTCTCAGTACCTCTAACCTAGATTGGAAGCCCACACTCTACAAATTTTATTGTTTAAGGCTCATTGGGCCTGAGCCCGTGATTGTCTTTGGGTCCAGGTGCAATTGTGCACTTACAATATCATTACAATAACTTGATATCGATTGTTTTATAATTTATTGCAATTACAAACATAAAGTTGCAATGAGATATCATTGCAATAACTAGATATCAATTATTTATAATCAATTAAAACAAATATATCGTTGCAATAACTTAATCCAAATTATTTTTGTCAATTATTTACAATCTATTGCAATAAGATTTGTGAAATAATAGCCTATTACTACAAGATATACGAAATAATAAATTTTTTATTGCAACAACATATATATCATTGCATGAAAGTTGTCACGAAAATATCTAGAGTTTATTGCAATGAAGTTTTTTTTTGCACAAACCTATTAACTTAAATTTTATTGCAACACATCGTATCAACTATTACAATGACTTTGATTTTATTGCAACAATTTTTTTAATTGTAATAAACATTTTTTCTTGCAATGCATATAACAACAATTAACTTGATCGTTCTTAAAATATTCTAATTCCATGAAAATGGAAGGAAATATAAGAAAATCAATACTACTCATAAACATAATATATATATATATATGTATGTTTATGACTGAGGCTGACGGTCTGTGCGGCATTGTGGCTGGCCGCTGACTCTAGTTAGTATGCAGTACTCTCTCTCAATCTCTCCACTCCAATCACTCTCTCTCATGGGAAATTCTTAGGTGACCCAGGATTACAAGGTCAGCTTGCTGACCTTGTAGTCCCAGCCAATAGAAAAGAAACGCATCATTAAAAATAGCTGATATCAGCTTCCCTGCCACGTCACTGAAAAACAATGCACATTTTAACTTCCGTTAATCCAGACACGTTAATCCTTTGTTGAAATTCAAATTTTGATTTGGAAATTGGGCGGGTTCAATGAAGGTAAAAACTGAAAAAACAAAAAGCTTTTCATTTTCAATCTTCACTTTTGGAACTCTCTCTCTCTCTCTCTCTCTCTCTCTCTCTCTCTCTCTCTCTCTGTGTGTGTTCATCATCACCACCACCGTTTGGCTGCCACTTCCTTCCATCTCAACGTTGGCAAGTTCTGCACTTGCAAGGTACCAATTTTGTTCCTTTTTTTGTGGTATAGAAACTGCTTGCTGAAATGCTTCATAGAGATTCATTTTTCCAAACTTCTTGCTGTTGTGGCCTTGTGTTCTTATTATTAGGGGCTAAGGGTTCATGTTAGTGTGGTGCTGAAATTTGATTTTTTTTTTTTTCTTTTGGATTTAATTGTTTAGGATTTGATATGGACAACAATTATAATGATATGAGGTGCTTGCACCCAATGTAACAAGTGTCCTCAGCCCTTAGATGGATGTTGTAGTTGGCTCAACAATTGATAAGTTGACTTTATTTACATTTCTTGTTGTGCTTGTGGGTAGCTCTGTATTTAGGTGGAACCGTGGAAGGCCTTTTATAAAGAAGGAAATTAATTTCTAGCATGGTATAAGGACATCACGGCCTGGGTACAGAGTTGCTATTGCTCTATTTCTATTTCTTTTCTTTTATTTTTTTTCCTTCTTTGTGGTGTACACCATTTTCATTACACTGCACTAATCATATTTTTCAAGCAATTTTTGGGTTCATTTTAATGATAATAGGTTCTAAAATTAATTTGCTCTAGGCTACCTTTTGGCATATTTTGGTATATCATGTGTCACTATGAAACCTACTTATTGGAAGGCCAATAGTTTAAATTTTTACTGTGTTTCTGTTCTTGCAAAGAAATTAGTTCTTATACTATTTTTTTTAAAGAAAAAGAATAATAACAGTGGGCTAGTTATTTATGTCCTCTATGGCATTAAATTACAAAATTATGTTCCCTATAATGCTTTTGTGTGAACCATTGTTCATTATGCAAGAGTGGTAAGTTGGATTTTTTATTCTGTTGTGTTGTTTATTGTTTGCTTGTGTGGGCTGCTGTTAAAGTATCTTAACTTCATGCACTTTTTTTTTTTTCCAGGTTTAGTATCAATCGAATCAATATTTAGAAAAAAACAAAGAATCTGTTGTTGCTGAACAACAAAATTTGTTGAATTCTTTCAATTGTCCATTTGTAGTAGGCCTTTAACCTTCTTTATTCACCATGTTCCATGTCTCTTGTTTGAAAGCTAAATTGGGACACAAGATAGTGCCTCTTTCACTTTTGCCTTCTGTCAATTCCCAAGGCATCCTTGCCTCTGAACCTGTGGTTGTTCTGTAGACTAGATCATGCCAGCTACGCAATAGAACCATTACTCAGCTTTTGATTTAGAGGCAAGGGGGCTCCTCTGATGATGCTACATGGGAGGACTTGTTTGCTCTTCAATAGCAATTTCCACATCTTGTGGGCAAAATGTTTTAGTGTAGGGGGTAATGTTAGGAGTCTAGTTTAATGGTGTATTGAAATATTGGTGTATTGCATTGTATGTAAGTATTACTAGATAGCTGGTATGTGTTGGTATGTTAGTTGAGGTGTTCAGTTAGTTATTTTTTGCGGGAAAAGGATTAAGGAACTCCAAAGCTTAACAAAACTCGAGCTAATGGTTATCAACCCATCTAGGAGATCTTTCCGCAATTGAACATGGTCCAATTATGTAGATACTTCTTGGAAAGGAAGACACAAAGGCAATTGTCCAAAACAATATTGAAAAAGTGAATACAAGTGCTCAACTCAAAATCTTATAAAGTTATAACTTATAAGGTGTTACAATTTAAACATATTAGCAAATAGCAAGGCACCCTTGCTTCAGGGATTTTTTTTTTTGGTCTTTTTTAGAAAAAAAAAATGTTTTCCTTAAAGATGAATGTTGAAAGATTGGGTTCAATAACTTAAACCATACTCTTCTCTTTACATATATGAATAACATATGTAATTTTATTATACTAAGATATATAAGATCTAGCAACACATGTACATGTCACCATTTTTCAATCAAAAAACTCAACCAAAGCATAAATTCTAAATCATAAATTTTATTCAAGCCCAGTGTCATAAACACTTATTATATTAAATCATTACTACACCGAAATAAATCGCTAATACAATAAAATAATATAGTGGTATTAGACACAATATTTTATCTACAAGTTAAAAGTTATTGCAATAACTTATAATTATTAGTTGGAATAGAGGTTTTGATACCTTAATGCATTATGAAAATTTGTTGCGGTAACTTAAAATGAAGAAACCATTGCAATGACTTTATCTAAATTAATTTTGCAATAATATTACATCAAAAATTTCAATGTGATAACTTATTGCAATGAAATTATCATTTGAATATCTTGATATTAATTATTTTACAATTTATTGAAATGACAAATATAAAGTTGCAAAGAAGATATCATTACAATAACTTAATATCGATTGTTTTATAATTTATTGCAATTACAAACATAAAGTTGCAATGAGATATCATTGCAATAACTAGATATCAATTATTTATAATCAATTAAAACAAATATATAGTTGCAATAACTTAATCCAAATTATTTTTGTCAATTATTTACAATCTATTGCAATAAGATTTGTGAAATAATAGCCTATTACTACAAGATATACGAAATAATAAATTTTTTATTGCAACAACATATATATCATTGCATGAAAGTTGTCACGAAAATATCTAGAGTTTATTGCAATAAAATTTTTTTTTTTTTTGCACAAACCTATTAACTTAAATTTTATTGCAAAACATCATATCAACTATTACAATGAATTCGTAACAACTTAATACTTAGGATTTATTATGAAATTATTATAAAAATGTTGTAGACGTATTATTACTCTAATATTATTGAACCCAAATTTTTGTAATTCTCAAGTTAGGGTGTTCTATACTTATTTTTTAAGGTGATCAAAATATATTAATTTTGTGCGTCTATATATATATATATTCCAAGTATTTATACTTTTTTTTAAGTCAAATGTACACCCTAATTGAATGTGGACTGGAGCCGCCTTTGGCTCTAGACTCTCTCATTGTTCTTTAAGCGTTTTATATAATCTTGCTTGTTACTAATTTAGTAACTAGACTTACCCAAAAAAAAATTTAGTAACTAGAATTTAAGAAAATATTATAATTCATGTTTCTCCATGCATGGAAGATGTGATCCACATATATGGGTACATTGAAGAACTAAACATGAAGAATAATATAGCAATGAATTGGAGTATATATTTACCCTTGCATTAAAAAAATATATAGAAAATGTATGAAATAGGAGTAACATGTTTTCTGTGAGACAAGAAACTTTTAGTCTAACATTAATTCCATTATTCATTTATCAAACAATGTATACATAATTCACATTTTAAAGCATGTTGATACTTGAGACATTACCTAATTAAACTAGGCAATTATTTAGACTCCCAAACTTCAAATTTTACGACTAATTCAATCTTAAAAGGCTAAACTAACAATTAAAGCCAAGTGTAAGTATTTAGCCAATTGAACTAAGCATTACAACAAACATTCCATTGATAAGCATATTTAGCAAACTTAAAGATAAACAATAAATAAAAGAAACAAACCCAGGATAACACCAGATGTGTTATCGGAGCTAAAGAAACGATAATTGGGCAGAAAAACCTAAGTCCAGCCGCCGGAAGGATTCACTAAATATAGATTGTTGCAATACTAATTGACACACACTACCCTCAAGTAGAGTTAATCATATTCGTTTATAGAGTTGATTCTGAAAAATTATTCATCTTCTTATCTACGAGGGTTGTGCACGGCCCAGAGAAAAAAGCCGTAAAGGTTGGCACATTCTGCTCTTTAAGGCCTTAAGCCCAATGGACTGCTTGTGTTCCTCTTTCATTGGTGCATGTCCGAGAGAGAGAGAGAGAGAGAGAGAGAGTCACGAGCGCATGTAAGACTACAGTCAATTAGTCATATCAAGAGCTAGAATTTGACAAAACGAACCAATAGATGTTTAACCTTATTTATAAAATTTCTTAGGTCAACAAGATGAGTGGGTCATGTTTTCTATACATCACTAAATTTTCAACTTCTTCTGTGGGCCTAAAGGAGTAATGACCTTGCAAGTTATAGGCTTATGGCCCACAAAATTTTTCAATACTTCAATTCAAATATCTCTACCCCCAACAACAATATTATTAGAATAGACCTTCCCTCACAAATTATTCATCCTCCAGTTGGATCATACAGTTTGAAGGGGACTCCTTATCTGTGATGTGATTGATTCATACTCTAGACTTCCTCTCCCCCTTCTTGCCAAATGTTTTGGCCTCCTTGAATTCTCTAATTTATTAGGATTTCTGCTTTGTAAACGGTAACATAACTATTTGTCCAATAAAGTTACTCGTTATGTTACTTTTTGTAAGTAGGACAAATCCTAAACCATATATTCTCCTCTTGTTTGGATCACTCTTCTTAAAGCCAGAGATGAGTCTCACCCCCCCCCCCCCCCTCTCTTTTGTCTTGATTAATATTATCCTTAACCATATATAAATAAAAATAGTGATCCTCTTAATCAATATATAAATAAATTATTATGGATTTTAGTGACTTTTTGGAACACAAAAATTAACTAATAAACATAATCTTTTTTTCTATTAATTGCAAAACTATTATTATTTTTTTCGATAATTCAAGAGCTATAATAAGATAGTGATGGAAATTTTGATGTTTCGGTTGGAGTCTTTCAAATATTCCTTGCAATGTGTATCTTATTTTGCTTTTGGTAAATTGTTTATTAATTGGACTTCGGGGGTTTTATCTAGTAATAAGAAAATAATCCATGTTGCCTTGGGCAAATTTCTTCTCACCTCTTGGATTTGGTAGGCTGCATCCATCATTACAATGGGTCCACATGAAAGGACATCGAGGAAGACTATAGCCCATGATATTGATCCTCAACCAATCACACAATGTCATCTCATTTGCCCCATACCAACCAACTATTAATCGTGATAACCTTCCCATCAACAACGCCCACCCAAACTTTAAGCCAAAAAGCTGATTTTGACAACCTCCTAATTTCATTGAGGGCATTACTGATTGGGTTACCTGCAAACAATCACATGTATCATTCATGCATGGGCAAAGACTAAAATTGCCTTCTCACATGGGCATGACAAGACTGTAGAAAGGAAATCTTTAATACTCACCAAAAAATTGGGTGTTTGTTTAAATAAAAAAATATATGCTTCCCTAGGTTATAATACATACAAATAAAAGTAATAACATATAATAAAAGAAAAAAATAATTTGAAACAAAAAGAACCAAACAAAAAACTGAATAAAACATAAAGGGTCATGACAAAAAATTTGAAACGTAAATAGCTAATATAAAAACGAATCACACGTGAATAATTAAAATGAAACTTTTAAAACTTAAAATGTCAAAATGAAAATAACCATAAACTTTAAATACTAAAAGTATAATTTACTCTATTTTATATTAAATGATGCATCAATCTCCTCCACCAAGAATAGTTTTGTTGGCCTTGATTTAGTATAAATCCACATTGAGACATTCTATGGTGATTTGGCTAAAAACTCAAGTTATCTTAATTTGATCTTTTTATTTAATATCTAGTCAATGTTATTGAAATAGGATAAGTTATACTAACCTTAGAAGGAAATATCAACGTGGTGGATGAACAGGATACTCCTAAGAACCCCAATGAAAAAATGGGGGTCTTGGAATTTGGATAAAATTTTGTAAAAATGACAAAGTATGTAGCCCCCTATTATTATTACTATTATTATTATTATTATTCCGCAAGCAGTTTGTCCACTTCGGGGCCGAGAACCCGCACGGCTTTGTTCTTTGCAAGCGACGTGAGCAGTTTTTGAGATTTGCTCCCACATCGAAGAAAGATGCGCCCCACTCATCTCTTATAAATCTCTACGACTACAACATATTGTGAGGGAAGATCCACCCACAAGCAGTTTGTTCGCTTTGAGGCCGAAGGACCCGCACGGCTTTGTCATGTGTTGCAGTGCTACACTCTTGCCTTCAGCTAAGGCTTATAAGGCATGAGTGGAGCGCATCTTTCTTCGATGTGGAAGCAAGTCTCAAAAATTACTCACGTCGCTTGCAAAAAACAAAGCTGTGCGGGTCCCTCGGCCCCAAAGCGGACAAATTGACTACGGGTAGATCTTCCCCCACAATTATTATTATTATTATTATTATTATTATTATCTAGTCAAAAAGAATTATTTTGGATGAGAATTTTAATTTGAAAAATATGAATTTTGACTAAATTTGTAATGAACATAAATGGTCGCAGGGGATTATTTGTTATATAAATCAAAAACTCAAGGCATGAGGTTTTTGTCATTTCCCAATGAGGGAGATCATTGTAATTTACCTTATGAAAGAATTTAAGAAAAGTATCATCTTTTAATATAAAAAAAAAAATTGAAGGCATCTTTTAATAAAATTTGGTATAAACTCAAATAAAGATAAGTACGGAATTTTTAAGTTTGTTTAAATAATCATAAAAATATGTTTACTGTGATATAAAATTATAATCTTTGAAGTTGATTAATGTCATAATAAAATAAAACAGATTAATATATCATCATGAAATGCACATCATAAATAATATATATATATATATATATATATATATATATAATATAAAACTAAAGTAGGAATCTAGAAAAGAGAATATAGTCATATACCGTTAATCATAATATATAAGAAAGAGATACATGCGATTTGACGTTTACTACATGATTCAATTGAACCTATAGGGAGATATTTTTAGCTAAAGATATCTCCCTTGAAAAAAAAAAAAGAAGATATCTTGGTTGTCCATATTTAGAAGTTGACGACTTGACAAGAAGTCATCTTATTTGGTATATCCTGTTGGAACATTAAGCTTAAGGGGTAACATGAAGTTATCATTCTAGTTTGAGAATTGAAGTTTCTTTGTACTATGACTATGATTACGGTTTTGTTTATATATATATTGGGAGAGAAAAATTTAACTCTTAGACAGACTTGTTGAAAACACACCAAAAAAAAAATGTCATTAGAAATCTTTACAAAGCTATCATACTTGTAGTTTTTTTTTTTTTTTTTTAAATCTTTAATGCTTTATTACAAATGAACAATTGACAGACACGATAGAATGCTAGAGAAAAAATAAATTGCTTGTCTCAACTCTCAACTACGTTTATATTTTATTCATCCAAATTAAATAATAATTAATTAAAAAATCTTGAATTTGCTTATAATGAAAATAAGGTTAATGTATGAAGCATCACTAATTATTCTTGTAAGCTTCGTTAATACATTTGTGAATTATGGAAATTAGGACATCGAAATGTTAATTTGTCACCAACAGCCATATGGCTCTATTCTACAGTGAAGTCAGTACAGTCACCATTGCTTAACCATCTAAACTTCATTCTAACTCTTGAAGATCCACTCAAGTTTAATATAAAAGATATATTATAAATGTTGTGTCTTTTGAGTGTGTTTTATTTTTAGTTGAAATCCAAGACTTCTGCCCCAAGACCGTTCAAGAAAATTTCTATTTCTGATATATTAATACCTGGCTTGATACATGTCAATAGATCAAGAATCGTGCTGACAGATTTCAAATCCAACCTAATTAGTCATCTACTCTTAGGGTTTAGTGCCTCCAAAGCCAATTTATTAAAGAAAACCTTGAGGACATCAAAGAGGGCTTTTGGAGAGTTGCACACTATACACCTAGGATTAGGGTTACTCAAGCTCTCTTAAAGCATCATCCAGAGGTCAAAGTTGAAGACTCTTCACAATTCAATGATCCAATTGAAGTTGAATGGGGTCACGTTAGTAAGTATTACATGATTAGGTAGCAATAGATATAGAATTTAATCTATTATAAAACTTTCATTTTATCTTGGAGGATTTATTTTCCTCTGGAATTGGCTTTTAATCCTTTAGAGAGTTTTTCTCAACTTGGATTTTCTCTTCGTCATATCATATCACGATGTTCTTAATTTTCTGTTATTTATACTTTACAATATGGTGTGTGAATGATTAACCAAAACAGATCTAATTAAAATTGGTTATTTAATTTAACTTGTCTTAAAATTGGTAATTTGGCACAAGTGGGTCTAAATTTGTCCCTAATAATAATAACAATAATAATAATAATAATAATAAGAATAATAATAATAAAAAAGAAAAAAAAAAGAACGCAATGTTCAAAAAGTAAGTAAAAAAAAACATGTTAATTTAAGAAAGATATACATAAGTACAAAAGTTCTTGACATTTTATGTTTAGAGTTTTTTTTTTTTTTTTTTTTTGCCTTAATACAACACATTTTTACACTTCTATGTTTGCCATCCTTAAAAAGGTGTTTGTATATCTCCTAGTAAAAAAAAAAAAAAAAAGTTAAGGATGGCAATGGGGTGAGGTGAAGTTACATTAGGGGTGTCCCATCCCTACCTCGTTACCTCTTTCGAATAAGAAAAACATGTGTGGGATAGGTTCAAGTTAGGTATGGGTTATGGTTTTTTTTTTTTTTTTTTTCCATCCCTAATGAGTGGGCTTCAACACTAATGAGATAGAGGCAAAATAGAAAATAGAAGAGCAATCATGAGAGTGCTAAGAGATGAAGAATGCAAGTATTTTGGAGGACGATAATAAAATATGTAATATATATATATATATATATATATATATATATATATATATATATATTCAAAAATAGAATATGTGTAAAAAAAATACTATATATCTTTAAATAATTTATATATATATATATATGAGATGGGTTCAAGTTACACTTGGTATAACTCTTGTAAAATTACACAATTTTATACCGTAGATTTATAAATGATCTAACGGTTAAAAAAATATTATTAAATGATATTACTTTTCATCTCATTCATAATTAATACTAATATATTCTCTCTCTCTCTCCTTATTTATTGTTTTTTTCTTGATTAAAGGGCTCATTGCCATTTTTAACAACTTGCATTTTTATATTTGAAAAAAAATAAAATATACAAGAAAAATATCTGAAATAGATAATCGGTGAGAAATAAAATGGCAAGTAACTTCAGCTAAGTGCTTGGAAATAGTAGTTCACTTTTTATTTGATCGATTGAGAAGAACAAGTTCATTTTCAAATAGTAGTTCATATATATATATATATATATATATATTACCTATATGTTAAATTTCTATTACGAACTCAGTAACACACAGAACAAAACAATTATGAATAAATAAAAATAAATATAAAAAAGGGAAGTAGAGAACATGATAAAGACAAAGAAGGCAGAGATTTGCATAAAGGCTGTACGTTTGTGAACTGTGAAGACACTTTTTTTTTTTGGATAACCATTGAGAAGATACCTATAATTTAATTACATTTGGGCTTCTAATCAACAATCAATTTTCTAGTGTACATCAACTCCAAGTATGGAGGAAATACTTTTGAAACTTCAAACGCATTTTCTGCGTTTTGGCATGATTGTCACCACTATTGTTACTTCAAAACGCATTTAACATTTAATTGGACTATACATAAACAAGCGGTTGAATCATTTTACAATTCTTGCACATGCAAGGTGGTATAGGACTAGTCAAGAAATTCTCTAGCCTTAAGACTCATGGGGAAAAGACTTTTTTTTACAGAAACTCACGGGAAAAAGACTTATTTCAAAGAAAATTGAGAATAGGCACTTGTGCAAGGTTAGGGATGAATTAATTAGGAGAGAGAAAGAAAATAATAAACAATATAAGATAATATTCTCTCAAATTAATTAGGTTAGTTAATATGGAAAACAATTAATTTTAAATATGACATTGATTATAGTGATTTTCTAACCATTAGATTTTTTATAAATCTATGGTCTAAAAAAGTTGTAACTTTTGTAGAGTTACACCAGGTGTAACTTGAACCCATATATATATATAAACTAAAAACATATATGTATCCATTTGGGTGGAGCAAGACAAGTCGAGGCAAGATGGAGCAAAAAAAACCCATATGTGTGGAATAAGGTAGGTTAAGCAAGACAAGAAATTTTCGTCATCCCTAAAAGAGGGATTTAAACTGAATGTTGTAGGAGGAATCTTATGAAACAATAATGCTAAGTCAAGATCTATCTCTTTCTTTATGGAAGGATGAAAAATAAATATAGAATGTCATTATAAAATATTCATAAACGGGTTAGCCAAGTCAAGATGCCTCTCTTTCTCCCTCCAACTCAATAAATAATTTGTTCCGGTGGAATCAAAGAACTGTTTTTTAAAACTGCTAAAAACAACAGTCTTAAGTGAATTTTGACCTTTGTGAGCCTAGGCTTAGAGTATTAAGCCAAGAATAGTCAAATTGTCCAATAAATTGGCTCTGCTGGTTCACATAAGAATTTAATAACCTATTGATATTTCGTTATCTTTTTTCCCTTGTCTGCTCCCTAAAGAATAATAGCTTCATTGGTGGAGCAGATGTTTGAATGATTCAGAAAAAAATTGTTTTTTATATGGAAAAAAACAAATACAGTGGAAAAGCTTAGGTTGAATAGATTCCCTTACAGTCTAATTAAACACTTTAGTAGTTGGAGGCTCATGAATGGTTCTGACATTAGAGAGAACTTAGTTATTTGAAAATCCAATCACATTTGATCTTGGACTTTCATTGAAATTTAACCACACAAATTAAATGAACTGACCTAGCTAGACATAGAATAATCAATGACCTTTTGCTTAAGTAAACACATCTGATGATAATGGGGCAACATTGTTCTGCTTAAATTGGGCACCATTGGTGCAATTGGACCCGCAAGTGTCTATTACACATTGTCATTACTTGGAAACATTATCATTAGTTGGCCTCTGACCTAATTTAGAATGTCATCCAAACTTTGACAAAGAAAAAGAAAGACATGACAGCCCAACTCAATCTATGGCTCACATAAAATCAAGGGTTTTAATTAAACAAATGGCAATAAGTAATAACATAAACACCACCTCTAGTTTAACATAAACACAAAGGCCAGCCAAGACTATTATATTACTCAATATTTACCAACTGCTTATTAGTTTAGTACTTTTCTACATCATATTGGTTAAATTGCTTAGACTTTCCTACGTAGTTGATAGAATTATTGTCTGCTAAAACAAGTGAGAACTCAACGTTTTTCTGTGTAAGAGCTTTCTTTCTTAAGTCAGCTTCCAAATAACTTTGATACACAGCTTCCAAATAACTATTCAAATATATATATATAATTAAATTCAAACCCTTGGCCTATTTCTGAAATAATTTTAGCTGCTTCTTGGTTGACATTGATTGCAAACTTTAAGATATTCCCTAATTTAGTATAAATTATATTTCAGACATTTTCTTGGACTAATGATTTAGTAATATCTCTGATTTTGCTCATTTTTATTTCTTTCCCTCCCTTTTCTTGGTCTTCCTTAGAATCTTGGTAGGTTAGGTGAGCAAGATATGATAACAAAGACCAGAAATACTCCCTTGCCTAACATGACAATACAACTCATAAGATACGTTCAGACACGCTTATATAGTAACAATCATGTTTGTTTATACTGTCTCTTTTATAAGTTTTTGTTCTCTGCATTTTCTTATCAGAAAGACAACATTTTCTTGGACAAGCATGCTTCACATATTTTGTACATGGGAATAGTGGAATTTTAGGCCAACTCCTTGTAATTGTTTAAATTAGGACTGCTACAGAAATTCGTTTAATTTGGCACCGAGTTTCATGTTTTTATTTCATTAATTGTCTTTTTAAATTATTTATATATTGAAGTTTTTGTTTAAATACAGTTCAGTTCAGGAATTATGTGCATACTCACAGCCAGAAAAATAATACCCCCATCATCTAAAACGTGCTAATGAAGATGGGGTGTAAACTGACTTCACACTTTTTTTTTCCCTTAATAAATTCACTCACATTTAAGGGATCAAATTGTAGAATTTTTGTTTCTGTTTTAGGTTTTTTTTTGCATTTTTGCCTAAACAAAATAAGTAATGCTACAGTCACAAACTATTTTACAACATTTTTACAAATTATTGATGTGTCCAACTTCTTATTGATCTAAACCCACAATTAACATCATTTTTTCATTTTCTAATACCAAATTAACCACATTAACAGTTTATAAAAATATTTGTATCTCGAGCATTACTCAAACAAAGTAATTGAAAACTATGATGCATATATATATATATATATATATATTAATTTAGTATTTATAATTTATAAATAATCCTAAACTACGTTAGTTTAAATTAATTTGAACTTAAAATAAACAACTTATATTAAAAAATTCTAATTAAAATGTTTTGATTTTTCTAAACAAGTTCAGTTAAATTAGTTGATTTTTTCCCTCCTCAAATTCTCTAACTTGACCTTTTATTTACTAATACCTATATTAATTAAGCATATATAATATAAAAATATATTTTAATGAACTTTCTAGTACATTGCATGATTTGACTAGTAATATATTGGGGAAAATGGGCTTTTGCCATTTTTTTATTTTTTAAATCCAATATTTTGCCCTCTTTCCCAAACTAATTAGGGAAATGCCCCTATTTTGAAACTCGATTTTTTCAAAATTGAGTTTCAATGTAAAACTCGATTTGTAGAAAATCGAGTATGGGGCGATCAAACTTATAAAAAAAAAATAAATAAATAAATAACTTGCATGGAACTTGAGTTCATGGAGCTCGAGTTACATTTAAAACGCCGCTATAGGGTTTTAAAACGCCACTATAGGGCTTCCTGAAAGCTATAGGTATGGAGCGATCAAACTTAAAATAATAATAAAAAAAAATTTAAAAAAAAAAACTTGCATGGATGAACTTGAGTTCCATCTAAACACCACTATAATGGCATTTTAAAACCCTATAACGGCGTTTTAAATGGAATTCGAGCTCCATGAACTTGAGTTCCATGCAAGTTTTTTTTTTTTTTTTTAAGTTTGATCATATAGTTGCGTTCAGAGATCCCTATAGTGGCGTTTTAAAACTCTATAGCGGCGTTTTAAATGGAACTCGAGCTCCATGAACTCGAGTTCCATGCAAGTTTTTTTTTTTTTTTAATTTGATCGCCCCATTCTCGATTTTCTACAAATTGAGTTTTATATTGAAACTCGATTTTGAGATAATCGAATTTCAAAATAGATGCATTTCCTTAATTAGTTTGGGAAAAGAGGCAAAACGTTGGTTTTTTTCACAAAAAGGGCATTTGCCCATTTTGGCCGTAATATATTAAAGTATGAAGCTCAATAAATAATACATATTAGATTTTAATTTCACTATAATTATGTGTCAAGTTTCATTCTAATTAAGATTCACTTGCTCTAAGTATGTGTCTTGTGTCACTTCAAGTTGAAATTAGTCCTAGACCAATTAAAACTTCATTAAAAATATCTAATGCTCATTTAAAATTATTTCTAATCTAATTGAAACCAATCAAAATTTTCTTACCAACATTTATTAATACAAATATCAATGAAAATTTTTACCAAGTTCTAAAAAATTGGTTGTTTGTTTTTAATATATTTTCATAATTACTCAATTCTCATAACTTATTTGAAAAGTAGAAGCATCAAATAAATTCATTGCATCACAATAACAAAAGTTACTTTTAAATTAAAATGGAAAATTGCCCTTTTCTTTTGTTCTAGCAACAAAAGAGCAATCAAGAACTAACAATTTGTATACTCAACCAAATAATATCCTTATAAGGTTTTTTAAGAGTTGACAAGACTCAAAAATGAACACCAATAGTACTATTAATATGTATGTATGTTTATTGTTGAAGACTTTTGTGTGTATATACAAGGTTACAAGTTAGTACAGTTAATAAGTTATTTTATCTACCAAAAGTAAACTACCTTAAAGGACCTCGCCTAATCATCTAGAATTACATAAAAAAAATGCACAGGAATATTCTTGTGCTCTTATTTTTTTGTAATGCTGAAAAGGAATATACTTTCTCAATGGCAGATCTATTGCTGATTTACAAAAATTTTCTCAGCAGAAGAGTATTTAAAACAAACTTCATTTTCCTACTTCTGTAGACATGTCCATGTCTGTTTTGATGCTTTGTACTGCCCATAGACCTAACAGATAACCTGCTCTCCATTGACTTCAATGCCAATGCAAGGTGCAATACTGAATGTCATATACGAAGGACACAAATGTCAACATATTCATGCTCTTCATTGGGGGTTCATTATTCTATGATCTATATGCACAGATCTTTTGGCCTTTGTCCTGTCAAAAAGCTGCACCACTCAAAATATTCCATCAATATCATGCATCAAAACTGGACACATTTTCACTCATTACCTATGTCCCCATTCAGAAATATGATCTAAAGATTATTTTAGATTCCCAAACGTGTATAAGATTGCGTCCTTGGTCTGGTACTAAAATTGATTTTTTGTTATTATTATTATTATTTAGATATAATTGAATTGTTTAATAATAATTATTCTTTATCATCAAAGCAAGACTACTTCATGATAGAATTTCAACCTGCTAATTATTTAGCGTATGCGGTATTTAAACTTTAAATTTTTTATTTAATAATAAAATATTTTACTAGTTAAGCTAAACCCCATTGGTGCTAAAATCTCTAAAAGATTGGATTATCATACATAGGGATGACAGAGTTTGGTTTGGTGGTTTTTTCAACCCAACCCGATTCTAGCTAATAGAAGTTTGAGATTTTTTTAAATAATTAAATGGGTTTGGGGTGGGTTGGGGTTCATGTTGTTTCATTGATAGGTAGATAATGAAGGGGATGGGAATAAAAATTTTGAACAGTAAACATGGGATGGGATGGGATTGGTTGGGATTCATATTTTTAAACTTATTATGTTGGGAAATGGTTCGAGTTTACATTTTTGAACTTGCTAGCGTTTGGGAAGTAGTTGTTATTCCTTTAAGTATCTGAAGTCTGAACCCAATTCGATTATATATATGTTTAAATTACTAAAATAACTCTATTATTAATTTTCTTTACACAAAAAATTAGGGTTTCTATAACAAAAATAAGTATGTCTCTTCTTCTACCATTCTGATCCAACTTGTGTGACTCAATTCATGGTAAGAATAAACGGATAGGGGTTGAGTATTTAGGTTTGAAAAACTATTTTTTGTTCTAAACTTTGACACGTCGCCATTCTTAATTGTAAAGAGTTGAGAGCCACTCAAATATCTTCCTTTTTTATACCCCATGCCAGAATCCCTCAAACCTTTGAACACTGTATAGGATCATGTCATCGTTTAGAATTTTACTTTTCAGAATGTAGAAAGTTGATATTAATTGTAGATCATCCACCACAATCTAGTTGGATGATCTCAGTCCATTTCTTGCAATCGAGTAGTACAATGATATAAAGGTCTGGAGTCTGGAGACATTCCATGATTATTTCTTTGACACCAAAGATCACGCCACATCTCTAATATCGGTACTGGTCATCAGTCATCACATTACTTTTGCGGCCGCAAGACTTAAGTGACAAATATTGCTTTGCACATTGCTTAGGCAACCATACAAGTTTTTTGGATAGGTTTGGCATGAATTAGGTTAAAAGTGATTTTAACACATTTTACAACTTATAAGCTGAATGGTGACAAAATCATTTTATGAAGAATAATATAGGGTTGTGGTCAATTCTTGAATCTTAATTTTGTCCTAATAAGAATCTATATATTATGCTTAACTACAATTCCTTAGCAAATTATGCAATATAGGCCTCTGTATAAGAAAACCAAATCAGAAAATTTTAGCATGAAATTTCTAACATATGCCCTTTTAATGTGCAAATATATATATATATATATATATATATATATATATATATATATATATATATATATATATATATTGCACATAAAATGCGCATATGTTAGGTTCATAGTTATAAGTTAACAAACCATGATCAAAATTTGTCTTGTAGAATGTTTTTAGTGTGTAATTGTTGAACAAGATTTATGCTCAAAATAGCTCGAAAACTATTTAAAGCTTCTAGAATTTCGACACATAGTCAATCAGTCGAGACAATTTTCAATACTTGCATTACTTAAATCAATCAATCAATCGAGACTTGTGATTTCAGGAGATCATGCCTAACAGGTCATCTAATCTCTAGAATTTCATGGCCTAATTGCTAGAATATAAAAGGACACATATAGGATGTTTAAATAAACTTTTGAAGAACTACGTATGGTATGGTACGCCTAGGGTTCCTATAAACTTTTAAATATACTCTCCACATTATTTATTTTTGCAATATTGATGTGTGACTAAATAATCACAGACTTAAAGCATAATTTATTTATCTAACCAGCTTGGCTTAAAATTAGTTAATTTGCAACAACTGCGTTTTAAGTTCTCCAACAAAACCTTATTTTCAAAATTTTGATATCAACTATAAATTCTCAATAAACTAATTAGAGCCAGTCAATATAGAATAAAACATTAAAAAATAAATAAATAAAAAAGTAGCCAACTGCAGAAAACTCAACTTTTAGAAAGTTTGCTGAGAGATTGCTAATTTCTGTTGTATAAAGATTCTTCAATCTCTTGCCTTTTTCTGGTATCAAAGTAGACAAAAGTTTATAGATTTCATCGCCAATCGTATACTAATAATCATTAGATAGTTATATTAGTATAGTTGATTTTTTCCTTGACATAATGTGTGTAAAGGGCGTCTGTAATTACCGCCTATATATAATAAAAAATTGATAACATAGTCATCACAAAATCCATTTCTTAACTAAACCAATTTTCAGACTAAGATAGATTCTAGAAAATAGGATAATGCAATACTAATGTTCCACTTATTTCTCAATATAATAAGTGGAACATTAGTATTGAATTGGGAAATAAGTGGAACATTAGTACCAAACTTTTTCTTTTTCAAAGGATAGAGTTTGGAGAAAATTACAGGGATGGAAAGGCATGCTGTTGTCTAGGGTTGGTAAGGAAGTCATCATTAACGCAGTAGATCAATCTATTCTCACTTACACTATGAGAGTGTTCCAACTACCAATGAAATTGTATGAAGAGCTAAACTCAATGCATGCAAGATTCTGGTGGGGACAGGTGGGGAATGACAAGAAGATTCATTGGAAAAGTTTGGATAAATTAACTACTACAAAGAATGAGGGTGGGATGGGGTTTCAAGAGTTGAGGACTTTCAACCTAGTTATGCTAGCCAAACAAGGATGGAGACTGCTACAAGAAAAGAATTTGCCTCTTTGCAAATGTTTTTTAGCCAGATATTTTCCACGTTCTCATTTTCTTCATACTGATGAGTCACCTAATGTTCCTATGTTTGGAGAAGCATCAAGGCAGCCCTACCCATTCTAAAGTTTGGTTGCTATTGGAGAGTTGGAGATGGATCAACCATAAAAGTTCACTCAGATAGATGGATTCCAAATCATCCAACTAATAAGGTCCTTTACTCGGCCAATGAAGATGTGGAGAATTGGATGGTTTCATACCTCATTGATCCGGATTTGAACTAGTGGAGACGAGATCTCATCATGACAGTGTTCCATAGAGAGGATATATAGGCTATTTGTTGAATCCCTTTAAGCTGTAGACAGGTTGCTAACTCCATAGTGTGGCTACACAGTAGGAATGGAGGATACTTCGTTAAATCCGGTTATCATGTGGCAAGACAAGTCCTAAAGAATGAGAATTGGGCAGAGAGTTCTAGGGGATGTGAAGTATAGAAGGTATGGAAAGCATTGTGGAAATTGAGAGTTCTAAATAAGATTAAAGTTTTTGTTTGAAGAGTATGCCACAAAATTCTGCCAACATGGGTTAATTTATTAAAAAGAAAAAAATTATTGGTGGTAATGTTTGCCCAATCTGTACTCAATTTCCTGAGATCGAGATACATGTTATATGGGATTGCGTTGTAGCTCAGGATGTGTGGGCTGGGAGTCTAATTAAGTTGCAGAAATGCTCTCTCGGTCAACAAGACATGCTACATCTATTTGAATATCTGATGGATAGACTGGCTTTAGAGGATGTTGAATTATTCTTGGTTCAAGCTTGGATTATTTAGAATCAAAGGAATGGCGTGCTACATGGAGGGAAGCTTAAGGATCCAGGGTGGCTGAACAAACGTGCTGCGGAGTATCTGGTGGAGTTTAAGTAGGCACAAGAGCACTTATTTGTTCCATCGAGGTAGTCTGATGGGAATGTGTGGCATCCGCCCCCTCAGTCACTCTTCAAACTGAACTTTGATCTTGCCATCTTTAAAGAGAGTAATCGGTTTGGATTTGGTGTTGTGATCCAGAATGAACAAGGAGAGGTGATGCTTGCAATGCCTGCCATAAGGCCATCAGTAACCTGTAGTGCAAAGGCTGAGACAATGGCTTGCAAGAAAGCCTTGGAATTTTCTATTGATGCGGGCTTCTTAGAGCTAGTGGTTGAAGGAGATAATGTTAATGTTATGAGAGCTATTTCTTCATCAACTCCAAACCTGTCTATGCTTGGAAATGTGACTGTAGATATTCAATGTCATCTCTATGGGTTAAGGAGGGCTTCCACTAGTTGTATTAAGAGGGGTGGCAATAGGGTAGCTCATGTGCTAGCAAGACATGCTAGAAATTTAGTTGAGAATATGTATTTGGATGAAGGATGCACCTCTGATTGCCTTGGAAGCTATGTACCAGGATTCACTCTTAATGAATACATGAATGACAGTTTGTTTTCAAAAAAAAAATGTTCCACTTTTTTCAATTAAAAATATTTTCTAATGAAAATGGTTTCAAAATAAAATCTTTTCAGGAAAAAAATGATTTTTTTATTGTAAATTAACTAATCTTTTCGGCTTATAAGTATAGATGTGATTGATGTTTTTCTTAAGTCGCTACAAATAGTATTAAAGGCTCAGAGTAACCTGAGTAATTATGATACCACAAATTATGTGGATGAGATTGAATAAGTGTGTATTGTGCGAATGTATACTTAGTCCCACATTAAGCCTTTACTAAGTTGAATTGGGCTATTTAAGTATTATGAGGATTATATTCCTAATAGCAACTTGACTAGTCATTTTGGGATATAATTGTAGATGTGACTAGCATTAGGGGCACTGTAACACAACGTGAGACCTAATGAGGACTTATGTGGATTGGATGTGTGTGTTATGTGGAAGTATGTTGAGTCTTTCATTGGGCATTTAGGTAGCCTGAAGTGAGCTAATAAGTGATTGCAAGGAATCCCAATTATAATTTACTAGTTCTATTTTAGTATAATCACAAATATGGCTAAGTATTCCAACCATGCATCTTTACAAGGAAAAAAAATCATTTAAATCAACACTAATTATTGAACCAATATTTTTTAAAATAAAAAAAAAACATTACAAAAGAAGAAATGCTATGTCCACAATATTTTTACACCACTTTCACAACAAATCTTATGTAGCAGATTGTTACCAGCTATTATTAATGGGCAAGAAAGTAATTTCAGCGGTGGATTCAAATTAAAACCTTATAAAAACTTACCAATTATGATTTGTTGTGAAAATTTTGTGGACGTAACACTTCTCTAACAAAAGAATGGTACACTTTAGATACACATGGTAAACTACATGCTATTATTAGGTATGTTTGTGTTTATTTTTTTAGAACCCTATTTGGTAGCTTAAGGAATAGTTATTACATTAAAAGGTATAGTTATTCCTCTCTTTTTTCTTGAGGAGAAGTTATTTCTCATTTTATATAATAGCTATACTTTCTCTCAAAAAAAAAAAATTGTACTTGTATGAAAACATAACATATTAGGTATTGTTAAGGAATAATAGATCAACTGATAAAAAATTTGATAGTTAAATAAGAGATCTCAGGAACAGACGTCATAGATTGAAACTTTCTATAAAAAAAAAAAATTCAATATCAAGTCCTACATTAAAAAAAAAATTCTGTTTGTTTCTCCATAATATGAATGTAATTTTAATAAAAAAATATTAAACACATCTCAACTTGCATAAATAGAGCAATCGCTAATCATATAATTTTTTTTAATATATAATAATCGCTAATTATTAGGGACGGAACTACTCAAGGGCTGAGGGGGCCATCCCCCCCCCCCCCACCAAACCTTTGAAAAAAAATACTAATATGTATATTAACAAAAAGAATTTTAATTATAGCTCTTAAATTTATATACTTGGCCCCCTCTCCCAAAAAATTTACAAACTGACTCAAGAAATCCAACAAATAGATAACAAGAAAAATCTATTAAAAAAAAATACACATATCCAGATAATAAGAAAATCTTTGGACAAATCATAAATCCGGTCTAAGCAAAAATAATAACAACAAATCAATTACAAATCCTAGCAAAAAAAAAAAATTACAAAAACCCAATAACTTTTACCTAATTTCTTCGTCTCACTTGAGAGCTCTATGCCCCTATCAAATGACTCCACCCTTATAGCTATAGAGACAACTCTTATGCCACATATTGATTGCTTCATCTACACATTAGTTAGATCCTGAAAATATTAAGATGTGTCAATTGACTTGCAAAACTCTTGATTATAAAATCCTATTATTAAAATTTATTTTCAAAAGAAAAAATACAAATAATAATTAAAAAATTAATATTAATAATGCAACTTTATCAACCTCTAGTATTGATAATATAATTTTTTAAAATTTTTTAACAAAAAACTTTGGCCCCTAAGTTTGAATCCCGATTCCATCCTGCTAATTATACCCTATACACTATAGTAGTAGTAGTAGTAGTAGGATAATGTTGAGCATAGTATCATGCTAGTAGAGTATTTTTTTTTAATTTTTAAACAAAAAAACTTCGACCCTTAAGTTTAAATCCTGATTCCGTCGTGCTAATCATACCCTATTCACTATATTAGTAGCAGTGTAGTGTTGAGTGTAGTGCCCTGCTAGTAGGGCTTGACCAACTTTATGAAACAGAAAGTGTGCCACAACCCACAAGAATAAGAAAGGCAACAGAGGTGACGTTAAGGCCAACTCAGTTGTACACGCTACACTACGCGTGGGAAGGGAATAGAACCAAAAAAAAAAAAAGTGAGTAACCCAAAAAAAATAATTAAAAATTAAAAATTCTCACGTGCCAGTTCCGGTCAAATGACGGTGCCAATCTAAAACACGTGTCAGCCTAATCCTTGTCGAAAACAAAACCGTAAAGCTGGATACCTTGACTGATTGCCCAATTCTCCCTCCTTCTTTATTACGTGACTCTGACTGCCCACACTACACCGGCTGCTCATGCTTGACTAATTATACCTCTTTTTGTTAAGTCTTTAATTTTATTTATTTTTTATAAGAAAAATTTCACCTCTTTGAATGCACCCTCTTTTTTTTTTTCTTTTCATATATGGGTGTTTAACTGTGAGGAATTTGATCTACACCCTTCAATTCTTTTTCATCAAATTTAAATTTGAATTTGTAAAGCAATTCTTCTTGAACTATGCTACAACACAATTATTGCTACAACATAATAATATTACTTTAATATTCATGGTTGGGAGCAGTTTGGGTTCAGTGCCAAGAAGCACTGACTCGTTGAAATGGTGATACATATCTATTTTTGGACACGTGTCACAATTTGATTGGGTCCAGTATACTGGACCTAATCCAAATCCTTCATGATTAATAACATATCACCTTTTATTATTACGAAATTTGTTGTGCCTCTAAATTTTTCAATTCTATTTATAGTGACTACAAAAACTTTGATTGTCTTTTTATGAATGGTATTATTATAAAGAATTGAAAATGCAAGAGAAATTTCAATTTAAAATGTAAAGTGAATTTTAAAATGTTCTACCATACTTAAATAACATATATATATATATATATATATATATATATATATATATATATATATAGATTTTACTAATGTGTTCCCTTAAAGCATACAATAGTAAAATCTGTATATAGACACTTTTCTACAAAACTTTTGAACTAGATGCTATTGAACCGTTCAAATTATATTTGACATGATGATTACTTTACTTTTGATTTATTGTTTTCCAACACAAACAATGAAAAGGAAGAGAAAAAATGGAAGTTCTTTGAGTGTTTCTTATTCTTTTTTTTCTTCCCCCTCATTTCCTACTGCTAGGTAGTATTGGTAATAGTGAAAGTTCACCTAAAAATGCATCCTTCCTTCTTTTTGGAAAAATTATGGACTAAATTTGGTAACCATTGTTAAAAATATTATTCAAATTTTCTTTTTATTAAACAACTAACAACTTTAGACAATTTATTGGAAAATAAGTAAATTTGTCTAGTTGCTACTTTTTAATTATACACTTCAATGTAAACACTAGACAGACACTCACCACAAAAAAGCCTTAGGTTCATCATGATATCATTGATATGATTACCGGAGATAAACTAGATAGCAGCAAATTACGTCCAAAGCTCTCTCTCTCTCACTCTCTCTCTCTCTCTCTCTCTCTCTAAATAAAAGTGGAACTAAAAAGCTATCTTGCTTGTAAGAACAAAGTAAAGACCTTAACCAAAGTTCTCTTTCAAAGCTTTGATTAGTGTGGTCATTTTTCTTCCATCTTACCAAGTCTCATCCTCATTTTTTCTCCCTTGCAACATTTCTTCTCAACTTTCATCCATGTCCGAAGAAAAGAAGGATCTATACCACCAAGACCCTTTTTTCTACAATCAACATGAAATCAACCAGTCAAGTTTATTTCCATTCTTTAATGATAATAATCCCTCAGTGTACAATCACCCAGTCACACAAACCCTACAAGGCCTTGATCCCTCATTCATGACCTTCACTGACTGCTTACATGGCTCTATGGACTACAACACCCTCTCAAGAGCCTTTGACATGTCTTGTAATTCACCATCTGGTCATCAAAATCATCATCTATCTACTCCAATTGATACCAATCTGAAGAAGCAAGCAGCCATGGGAGACTCAGCCGGCACCAGTGAAAACCCGTCCACGCCTAATTCTTCGGCTTCAGCTTCTTCATCTAACGAGGCAGCAGCAGGCGAGGAAGAATCTGATAAGAGTAAGAAAGATAAGAAACCACAAGGGTGTGAAGAAGATGGTGATGAAGCAAAGTCCAAGAAAGCGTAGGTTTTTTTGGTTCTCCTTTATAATTCCTGGTAAAGGTCTTGCAAGTTAGTCAGGATCTTCTTTTACCTTCATGGAATATTGTTAATAGGGTTTGAGTATCATATAATTTCTCAGGGTAGACTTTCAAGTCCTTCCATATGACTAATGCATCTTTTATTACTTTTTTTTTTCAACTCATATACTATTTATAGGACTTTTCAGTACACAACAAGGAAAGGATTATTATTTATCATGAAATTCCTGAATCATAGATCTCTTCCAATGTCATGTTAAATTTCTGGGAAAATCATTTAAAAAAAAGTATATTTATAAATTTAGAAGATCTAGAAAGCCAAAACAAACACAAGCTTGTCATTTTATGGGAAGAATACAGTATATTCAGGACCAATTCACTGGATGCTTTCCCATTTGGATTCAACTGGGTTTAATTTTGTTCAAAATTGACTGTTCATGATGTTGATTTTTCAGGAACAAGCCGAAAAAGAAGGAGAAGAGGCAAAGGGAGCCACGTTTTGCCTTTTTGACTAAGAGTGAGATCGATCACCTTGAAGATGGCTACAGGTGGAGAAAGTATGGACAGAAGGCTGTCAAGAATAGCCCTTATCCAAGGTAGGCTTGTAGTTGTTGTAGTACTAGCTCTTGTTCATTTATCTGCGGGTACAACACAAAACAGAAAATTGAAAATCAATGTCCTCTGCTTGCCAACATAAACAAGTAGTATAATTAATATATAATTCAATAAGTTATATAATCTCCATCTCAATAATCTTTGTTTGATGCAATGACTTAATCTGTTCGTTGAGATATGTTTGCGGAAGTTTGTCATTTTATGTTACTAACAAAGGCCATATCTACCTAATAGCACTGCACTTTATAACATTGTTCATAACCCTACTTGCATTAATTTTAGACATTACTAGCCTCAAAATCATTTTGTTACACTCAATGTTTCATCATTTCAGGTCAAATTCAAGCAAATAGAGACTTATCAAACTTCATTGTAGATTAAGTGTAATGTCATAAACCTTTTTCAATTTATTTGCCAATGCAGAAGTTATTACAGATGCACCAGTCAGAAGTGCACCGTGAAAAAACGTGTTGAAAGAAATTTCCAGGATCCATCGATTGTTATCACAACATATGAGGGGCAGCACAACCATCAATGTCCGGCAACCCTTCGAGGAAACGCTGCTGGAATGTTGTCGCCTTCTTTGTTGGCGTGCGCTTCGATTAGGCCAAGCTTTCCCCAGCAACTACTCACTCAGTTTCTTCCAACAAATAACCAAGTTGATCCGAATTCCATGTTCTATCGAAACCTCAGTGCCCAACAGCAGTTTCAACTTCCTGATTATGGCTTATTGCAAGATTTAGTTCCCTCATTTAGTAACAGGCAAAAGCCATGAATTGTACTCTGCAAGAGAATATGAATCTTCATTCTATGGCACTCTCATTAATACGGTACTCTCTTATAATACATTCTCCTATATATAATCCTCTCCAAGATTTATGTAATATGATTTTGATAGATGCACTTGAGAACGGTATGGCTCATATAGAGAGCATTAAAAGCATATTTCTGACTAAATAGTATTTGTAGCTGTTCTCCTTGTCTTAAATACTCCCACTTTACTACCGCGCACTCTTAGAGAGGTATAAATATAAGTATTAATGCTTATATAAGTATAAATGCTTATAGAGTGTGGAGGTAAGGATCAGGTTTAAGTCTCTAGAAGAAAACTTTATACACATATACACTTAAATTAAACTAGAGTAGAAATTCTATCTTCTATAAAAATAAAAATAAAAAGAAAAAGAAGTTACTCCCACTTCTACAATTTGCTAATTTGCCAGAAAGTGAGTGATGGTGTTTCCTTTATAAAGGAACGGCAGTCAGCAAGAAATTGCCCATATGGGAAATGAGGGATTAATGAGAGGTTATGGCCTATGCTAAGACAAGACCTATGTCTTTTCAAGGAGTACAAGGCACTATGTGCATGTGTGCGCATAGATAGGGAAAAGAATCATTTGACAGGGTCCCTGTTTAAGAGCACTTGCAGCAGTGGAGCTAAATAGCTATATAGCTATTTTAGCTCTACTAAAAGATCAAAAAGAAGCATGCAGCAGTGGAGCTAAATCTATTTTTTTTTAGCTCATTGCTACAGTGCACATCTATAGATAGATGTGCACTGTTCATAAGAGCTAAAAAAAAATTAATTTTTTATTTTGCGTTCACATTACTTTTTTATTGTGGTGTTTTTATTGTAGTGAGATGTATTATTTTATTGTGGTAGATATATTATTTTATTGTGATGTTTATATTATTTTATTGTGTTGAAAGCTAAAATAGATCCACTGCTGCAGCATGTGTGTAGGTAAAATAGATAAAGTAACTTTTGGTGAAGCTAAATTGCTAAATTTTTAGCTCCACTGCTGTGGATGCTCTAAGTGGAGAGTATGTTTCACAAATGAAAATTTAGTTTTTGAAATTTTATATTAAAAAAGGCTCAAAGTTTCTATTATATTTTATTTTAGGTTTTAGGTTTTTTATTTTGTTAATAGAAGCTTTAGATTTATGAAATCGTTTCAATTTAAAGTCTTTGTTCATTTTTTATATTCATTTTCGTTATATTCGACGGTAATGAGGCAAAGAAAACTGCAAATAGCTTAAATTCTTCATTTTATTCCATATTTGTTTGGAAATCAATTAATTAACTATTGAACAAAAAATGTGGAGAGAGAAATCTCCAATTAGCGAGAAAGTCTCACTTAGAATGAGAAAATGGTTGCTAGAAAATCAAAGTGGCTATCTAGGTTTTTTTTTTTTAATTATCAACATTTTTACATTTTTCTTCACTCTATTTATTCTAGAATTACGGAAATGAATAGCAGAGATGAACATACAATTCAAATTGAAACAGTTTTATTATAAGTTTGAGATTTTAATTGAAAAAAATTAAAAACATGAGACTTAATTCGGAATATGATATAGTTGGCATCTTTATGTAATATTTTCTTTCATGTTTTACAAATTTAAAGGTTCATATGATATAACATGAATCACAGCCAATCACTACGCGGATAAAATGATATTTTAAAAGATGTAATATACTTATATCATGTACATTTTTTATCTTTTAAAGTTGTAACAAAATTAATTATGAAATGACCCTTTTTCATTTTCTTTGAAATGGTGAAGATCTTGATAGGGGAGGTGGGTAGTTTTTTTTTTTTATAAAAGAAGGTGGGTAGTTATATATTATATAAGTCTTTTTGCTTGGTTTACAGCAAATAAATTTAAGAAGGAAAATATTTGAACTTTGAACGTTGGTAAGAATTGGGATGTTGAAGGACTCTGTGATACTCGATTTGATAAGTGATTCGATTGTATTTACAACTTGATTGGCACAAGAGATCATTCAGGTGTTTGAGATCTAATTTGGAAATTCTTTTTTTTTTTTGGTTAAGAATTATTTAAAATGATCCAAGAAATTGACCCCAAACTCTTCAATTTTAGTAGATTTCACAGCCAAATTACTATTATTATTATCATTTTGTTTAAGCCACACATGGTGGCAACACAAATAAAAATCATATCCCATTTGAATGCTTCACTTTCTTCAATACAACATTTGTTAAATGTCATATATCTGATTTTTTTTTGTCTTTTATTTAAAATTTGATTATTTTATTTTATTTATAAAAATTTTATTAAAAAAAATCGTGCGATAGGCTGCAATTTGTGGAGCTAAGCTAAAAGTGAGACACAGGATTTTATTCATGATGACACAAAGGCGACTAAGATTTTATCTGGATAATGGCTGCCTGAAATAGTTATAATTAGGCATGTTTTCAAAGTCTTGAGTATTACAGTACTATTTAAGCTTATTTGTATCATCGCTTTTTAATTCATCCGATAAATTTTAAAATAATATTAGTGAATAAATAAATTATATATACTAGTAAAATGAAATGTTATTTATAATTTCAGAAATTGTAGAACAGCATTACAAGGAAAAAATCTTTTTTTTAAAAATTTCTAGAAAATAGTTTAAATTGGTGTTTATAATAAGCGATTAAAATAAAATTTTAAAAAAAAAAATTTTTTACTTGTTTAGGACTGATATTAAACTTTAAAGTTTGAACCAAGGTAATTTAAACTGAGAAGTATGAATATCTAAAGCAACAGCAATGATCTCTTCGTTCAAATCATTTGCAGTTTTCATACCATTTCACTTTCATAAATTTTGGTCAACTACAGTGGTGGCTTGATATATTTGGAGGCCTAAGGCGAAAATTAATTATCTTATTTTAGATGTAAAATTACTACTAATTAACATTTACATGAACTATGTAGAATTTTTTATGTTTTTAGAAATTTTATAGACAAAAAAAATTTAACAAAATTTTTCATACTTGTTAATACGGTAGATTGATAGTGGTAAGTAAAAGAATAGTGTTAGTAGTAAACTTATATGAGAACTAGTAAAAATTTGCTAACTAAACTCTTATTATTATTATTATTTGTTTTTAGAAGTACAACATTCACAATATTTTTTACAACAAATCCTAGGTTTTTAGTTGCTTTTTATTTTCTATTTGAAAATATCACTATAATTATTTTTTTTGCCATCAATAACAAGTTGTAACAACTTGCTAGTTAGAATTAGTTGTAAAAGTGTTGCGAAAAATATCGTGAACGTTACATTTTTCTCTATTTTTTATTAGCTTTTCCTCTGGTAAAAAAATATAATTTTATTTATTGATTATAAATAACCCAATTGGTTAAAATTTGGAGGCCTTTTTTTTTACTTGGGGCCTTAGGCGACCGCACCTCTTGCTCCACCATTCAACCAGCCCTGGTCAACTAAAATCTATTTTAGGATCTTTAACCCTTCAAAACCTAGGATATAAATTAATAAAACGAGAAGAATGAAAGCGAGAGCAAGACATGAGTTTTAAAATTTTAATAGGATCAATGTACATGCATGTACTGAGCACTTTTGTTAGTCAAATTATATATTTTGAATTAAAATAAGTATTCATTTTTAGGTGTGTGTCCACCGGAGGCTTATAGAGTCTAAGGGTTTTACGTAATGAGAGAGGTAAGTCTTTCCCTTCTCTTATAATTAGTTATACCTCTTTACATCGGGGTTGGTTTGATTGGTAGTTTCTTTGTGTTTAGGTTATTGTTAAGTCAAGAACATTGTAGGTTAATTGATTGGTATCTTTTTATATGTTCATAACATTCAGGATTCATTATCAAAAAGAAACCCTAATTATATTACAAAAAATAAAAGATTTTATCAATTATGCCAACTAATATACCCACAAATTAAAAATGGTTACATTAGTATAAGAGATAATTAAGTGGTCAAAGCTATGTTTTTACGTACCAAGTAGAATATTATGACGAATTTGTCTTGGGTTCGCAGAATAATAGGGCATAAACATACGAACTGTAGTTGGGAAGATAAAAATTGGTATTTTCTAAGAATATATATATATATATATATATAAAAAGGGCATTGTTAATGAATAGTAACAAACACTCGTACAGGAGTTGTATACATATTAGCAACCTGAGAAGAAGCAACCCTAGTAGCTAGTAATAAAAATAAAAGTAATATTAAAAGGTCATAGCCAATATGCAAGATGGTGCAACATAAATCATTGATCATTAATTAATTTATATATATATATAATCTTAATTAGACACCATCAGGCATATATATATGCAGTTGAATTTATAAGATCTCTGAACATTGATTTCTACGTCGCATTCATACACACTAAAAGTCCTTACGGTTTGGTTGGGTTACACTTATATATGCCACTTAATTTCAATTTTGGCATTCTCATTTCTCACCCTCTTTTTTCTTTCCTCTAAATGATATTATTCTGAGGCATCTAAACAAAAGCATGGTTGATACGGCTTTTTATTATTTTATAAACGCCGATTTCAAAAGTCTTAAAGTTCTCATGCTAAGTATAATTTAATTTGTGTATCTGGATTTGAAAGGCAAAAGCATGCCCAACATGTGTTGTAGAAAAATGTTTGTTTGAGTAAATTTCTCCATGAAAAATGCATTCTTTGCTATGTTTTTAATTAGAAAGAGTTTGAGTAGATTTGACCTTAGAAAAAGTTGCAAGATGTTAAAAATAGTACTGTCTTTGTTTCACCAAAATTTGTGGAATAGTGAACCTCTTTTTTTTCTTTTCTTTTTTTTTGAATATAAAATTTTGTCATGTGATTTTTTTATAGTTTAAGATGCTTATCCCTTTGACCTAAAATTCAAAATATAACAATGGACTTCAAGTTGGATTACTATAATAAGTAATATTCTTTCCCATTTTTCTTTCCTTGTCTCATTGTTTTGTATATCATATGGTGAAACTTGGGACCCAAACTAGTAGCTAGATGTTGCTACGACACTATTAACATTGACTTCTATTTTTTTCAAACACTATGCAGTCACATGAATTCTTCATTCCTATGCTGATATTGAATTATCAAATGTTAATAAGAATAATACCATTCACAAATTGATAAATTATTTGAAGTGAATAGCTACCACAAGAGGTTAGCAGTGAATTTCAATTTTTACTATATGAAATGAAGAAAGATGTGAAAGAAGCTGAAGCCACAAAGAGATTGTCATGTCCAGGTGAGTTTAATTTATTATGTATATGCATCTACGGGCTGAAAAAGAGATTAGAAGCTTTCTATATCAACCTCAAAATTTCTTTATCTAAAGTGGAAACAATATTTGGTCCCAAGCATCTAATGCCAAACAAGGTAGTCCCTTCTATCTCAATTTAGCGTTTCTATCTTTAAATAAAATAAATATAGGTTAGCAAAACGAAAGCATGATTCGATTTCAAACTCATAATCATCTATTTTGAATTTGATACTATAATAAATTCTCACTTGTCTTGAAATTTTAAAATTTTAAAGTAACAGGAAAGACGTTATTAGATTGATCTTTCTATTAAGAGTCATGTTAATAAATGTCCTTAAAGCAATTGTTAACAAACTATTTTAAAAAAAAGACATCACTTTTAAAGGAAATATAAAATCTGTCAAAAAAAATTTTACCATTTTTCTATAAAATATTTCTAAAAATAATTTCTATATACTAAGACATCCATTAACTTTTACCTTCTTTCAAAAGTTAAAACACCCATCAGGTATTCAGGTGTGTTTTCCTTCTTCCTTTGTTCTCTCTTTTTGTGAGTTTGCTTTTTAGTCCAGATCGGGGTTTTTTTTTGGGCCGGGGTCGTGATCCAGTTTTTTGGGGTCTGATTGTAAAGAAAGTGTGGCTCAAAGTTTGGGCCCTGGGACTTGAAAATGAAGTCAGGCTATTGGACGATGGGCTTTTTGTTCTAATTTGTTCCGTTTGTTGCGTGATCATATCCCTGCTATTTCCAAAAGAGATGGGCCTTCTTGCAAGGCCTTGGATAGCAATGATGCTCAAAAACAAGATTGGAGTTTGTTAAAAAATTTTTTTTTTTTTTTTTTTAAAAGAAGCAAACATAAATAAGCTGAAATGACATGTATCACTTGTGTACTCTTTATTTATTTTATTTTTTTATGAATTGGGAGATTTATTTAACTAAGGAGCAAAAGCAAATGGTCCAAACGATATTTAGCGTACATATTTGACTTAAACTTGAGCGATTAGAGTCCCACAACAAAAGTTGGTAAAAACAATAAGGACATATCTACTAAGAGCTTCCACACCAATTAATATAAAAGTTTCTAAAATAAACATAACTATCAATTTTACACATTTTGAACAAAAAAACACTTACATCAGTGGGTTTAAAAATGTCTAAAATTTTGTAAATCTATCCCCGAGCTACAGTAACCATGTATATTAACATGGTTACTGTAGCTAGTTTATCCCATTATTTTATCATTTCCGTTTGCTCCTTTTTTTCTCTCTTCTTTCTGTGCTCAACAAACCCAGCTAAAACTCAACTCTTCATCTTCTTCGTTTTCCTCAAATGCACACAAACACACCCACACACAAACACATCCACACAAAAAATCAACACAGATACACTTGCTCAAAAAAAAAAAAAAACATAGATACACAAACACAGATCGGCGCTTGATCGGAGCTTGATCGGTGCTTGACTGGATCGGAGCTAGGGAGAGTAGATCGAAGCTCGGATCAAAGCTAGGGAGAGTAGATCAGAGTGTGGATCGGAGCGTATCGAAGTAGATCAGAGCGTATCAGAGTGGATCAGAGCTCGGAGCTCATGGATCGGAGCGGCTCGAGGCGGATCGGAGAGTTGATCGAGAGGGAGAGTTGATCTAAAATGGGTAGAGAGAGAGAGAGAGAGAGAGAGGAGAGAGATGGAGAGAGAGCAAAAGAGAAATGAAGAGAAGGAGAGAGAGCGAAATGAATCAAAAAAGAAGAGAAGGAGAGAGAGCGAAAGAGAAATGAAAAGAAGGAGAGAGAGCGAAATAAATCAAAAATGAAGAGAAGGAGAGAGAGCGAGGTGCGCGTATATAGTCTGGCAGTTGAGAGAAATAATAAAAAAGTGAGGAAATCGATTATTTAATTAATAGAGGTGATAGAATAGATGAACTGATGTAGGTGTTTTGTAAAAATGAATGTATAAAATCTTAAAAGTAGGTTTTTTGTGTAAAATAGACGGAATCTTTTACACGAGCTGATATGGTTGCTCTAAGTACTAACTATATAAAAATAGTGAATGAGCATTTTTACCAGAGCTTTTCTACAGTAGCTTTGGTTTAGTGTAGTTTTGTCTTTTATTGACTTAAAATTTTGAGTTTAGATAAGAAATGAAAAAAAAAATTAATATAAAGAAATGTTATGTCAATAATATTTTCACAATAAATCTTAAATAACAGGTTATTATTGACTAAAATTAGTAGAAAAAAATAATTTCAATGATAAGTTCAAATTAGAATCAATAACAACTTATTATCTCAGATTTGTTGTGAAAGTGTTGTAAAAATATTATAAATGCAATATTTTTTATTTTAAAATTATATTACCTAAATAAGGAGAATTAGAGGCTACCAATTAAACCTGTAACACTTATATAAAGAGGGCTAAGAGGCCCATTTGATTAATCAATTGGTGAGTCAGAACTCACTGTTTCAACCGATCTCTTTTTCCCTTTCTACTTTTTTTTTTATTTTAATATTTATATATACTGACATTCGTTTGATACTTTGAATTTGCTATTTTTTCTCTTTTTTCTTTTTTTTATTAAATATGTTTATATGTGCTGACATAGTATTTTTGTTTAGAAATAGTTATAATGGCACAATAAATTGTCAAAATATTTTCATAATTGTTGAGTTGTTAGTTCTTTATAGGTCAAAATAAAATAAATATTTATTGTGAAAATATTATAACATTTTGTTATTGTTACAATATTTTCACAACTACTAAGGTGTCACTTCCTTATATGTCAAAATAAAATAATAAAATATTAAACCAAAACCCATCATAACTGAAAATAAAGGTATTAAGAAAATGTTGGGGCATTTTTTTGATGTTATAATATTTTCACAACTACGAAAGCATAAGTTCGTTATAAGTCAAAATAAAATAATAAAATATTAAACCAATTGCAACTACAACTAAAAATAAAGGTTTTGTGAAATAGATGTGACATTTTGTTCTATTCCTAGACTTTTTTTTTTTTGGATTAGTCACCTTTAGTGAGCAAAAATTCACTATTTTCATGCACTATTTTCTTGGGTTGGCTTTTTGTTTATTTGTTTGTTCTTTTTTTACGCACCACTTTAAGTGTGTGTGTGTATAGTTTTATGCACAAAAATACTTGGGGAAAATGTCATTTCTCCCTTTATACTTGGGTAGTTTATAAGTCCCCCTAAACTATAAAACCAAACAATTTTCCCTTTATGTTTTAGAAATTAGCAAATACTCCCTACTATTATTCTCTAAATTATACTCTAATGAAATCTTATGATTAATTCTTAAAATATTTCATTGTACTATATCTATAATACCCCATTGGATTTTAATATCTCGTAAATCTTGTTCATGTATTTTGAGTTTTATGTAGTTGTCATGCTTGGGAAGTTGAACTCATGATATAAGGTATTCTATTTGCTACCCACAGAACACAATTTATTGAGTTTTTAATCTTCTAGACCTATAATTTTATCCAATGGAGACTTCAATTGCACATATGCATTTTCTTATCTTGTTTTTATTTTTATTATTATTTATTTTCTTGCGTAAAAGGTTGTCTATTAAAAACTAAGTAAGCTAAACATCATAGAGACTTATAGAATGTAGGATAATGATATTCAATATCATTCTTAAAAGTTTTTAGTGAGTGGATTTTGCCTTTAGAAAATAGGTTATAAAAAATTATCATAGAAAAATTGATATTTCATATGTTAAACAGTTGCTCTAAGTTTGTGTGTAATCAAAATTTTTATATAAACAAGATTAGCATTGTATGACATGTATTTTTAAGTATATGATCTCATAATTCTTTAGATAGAAGCCTATCTTAAGTTTTGCAATCAAGGGGTAACATGTGTCTTGCATGCCACCAAAACTAGTATATTATACACAGATATTCCTATTGACTGCAGACTGCTATTTCTTATTTTCTTTAGGTAAAAACATTGTCATATTGATTGGCTTCACCAGACATGTATTGCGGATTCACTTCCCACTTTCTATTCAACAGTTCCTTATGATCTAGCACAATAGAAGTCAACTAAGGGGAAAAGTTTCAATTTCAATAAGACAAGGAGATCCACTCTCACCTTTGCCTATATTTGGTTGAATCTGTGTTATAAGAAATAATTAATGTATTTTGATAGATATTGTTTATTGAATATGTAGATGATTTTTTAAAAGAATCTGTCTAAAAATTTTGTATTGTGATAGAAATTTTTTGAGCATCTGTTCTTCCTTTTTATTTTCCTTTACATTTGAAACTAAAATTAATTTATTAAGTGTTTTTAATTTTTAATTTCAAAAAAATGTTTTTTATTAATTTTTGGATTTTTTAATTAAAGAAACTAATTTATATATAAAACGTTGTCAATTGTGGATACTTAACGGTAACCTATTTAACAGAAATTGATAAAAGGATTAAATTGAATAAAGTTGAAAGTTAGGTGACTAAATTAAATGAATAAGTAGTTACAAGATTAAATTGAATTTAGTTAAAGTTAAAATGTGCAATTTTATAATTTTGGGAATATATATATATGGGTTGAGTTCAAGTTATACCTAGTGTGACTCTAAGTAATGTTACACCAATCAATAATTTTTTATTAGATGTGAATTTTGATAAATTAATTGTTGGATCACATTATCTTTGAATATTCTCCATACTTGCAAAATTTAAATGTGATCAAATATCAATAGTCATATCATCTATCAATTGTATAAATTCAGGTTTTTGTAGTTATAAAAAAAATATAGCCTGAGAAAAAATTATTTGGTTTTGGTATTAAAAAATGAGATAAAGCTATAAAAAAGATTATAAATTTTTAATAAATTTGTTAACGGGCACTTTGCGATGTCCGTTAACACAACCTTATATATAATAATAGATTCGAGACATACATTAACCATACATTTTGAGAAAAATTTTATGAAGAATTGAAAAAACTATCAAAATAGTAAATAGTATTTTATTTTTCTACAAAATGTTTCCTAAAATAGTTTATTACAACGTTAATAAAATTCATATGTAATTACTTAGCTGTTGAGGCAATCACAAAATTGAGAATGGTCAAAGAAGAGCCAAAAGGTGACCGTTAGACAAATAGTAGTACGTACCTACAAAGTCAAAAGCATGAAAGTAACAATTCAAACATAGCGGACAGCTTGCCCTTTTTCATGATCCATCATCCATGCCCTGTTTTCTGGAGTTTGTGAAATCAAAGTAAAACTGATGCAAAGAGCCAAAAAAATAGGGTACATGAATAATGGAATCTCTCACCACAATTACTGACTCAATCATGCAGAGCACCACCAACTCATGAAAATTATGAAGCATCTGACATTTTGAGTCTTTGACTAGACTGCCACAAATAAATGCAAACCTTCCTTCATTACATTTTAGACCAAATTGCTTTTTTAACTAGGACCATGTTGTGCTGCTACTTTGAAAAGATTATCTGCTCCAAAAGGGTTTCCTTTTTTTTTTTCTTTTCTTTTTTTAATACTGGATTGCAAAATACAACCAAGTTAAAGAGGATATTAAAGCAAATCAGGCTACACCGGGAAAGTTGTTTCAATTAAATCATTATTAAATCTTTGATGCACTGATTTGGGAGCAGTCAAGAATCCACACATTTCAATGGGATTGAAATTTGGTGTAATAGCACTTTCAATGGCTGAAATTTAAATTTTAAAAGTTCACTCTTAATCTTCGTTATTGAATAAAAAGAATTACACCTTTTTACTATTGTTTACTTTGTTGATTTTTTTTCCTTTCATATCAAAATGGGGTTATTGCATTGGATTCAAATCAGTTCTAGTGTATATGTCAGCTTGCCTAACTTTTGTCCTACAAAAATCTTAGGATCCAACTTTTTTTTTCTTTTTTTTTTTATATGGGCATGCAATAGGAGTTAAAATCTCATTTTTTATAATCAAGCTAAAACACCAAAAGTTTTTAGTGTAAGTGGAATTTGAATCCAAAACTCTTATTCATTAACATGAGACTTTACCGATTGAATTAATTAAACCCCACCACCTTAGGATCCAACATTGATTGCAATCGGTAAGTAGGATTGGAAGGATGGCTCAAAACTACCTCCTTTGTGTAGCCTATAAGCATAGCTAGCCTTTTATTAAATCCTTCCACTCCCCTCCAAATATATATATATATATAATAGAGAGAGAGAGAGAGAGAGAGAGAGAGAGAGATATTTTGCTTGACTTGAGCACCAATGCACCAAGATCACTCAAGAGACAAAAAGTATCATCAATTATGATTAATTAGAACTCAAACTAGGTTGTGGCATAAACATAGACGTGGCATAAACATAGACGTGGCATTATAGTTCAAGCAGAGACTGAAGTCTCAAGAGACATGCTTTGATTGAAATCTGATGCAAGGAATGGGGGAAGAGAAAAAGAAACATAATGGAACAACCATCATTCTGCTGTGCAACTAAGAGCAAGACATCACTGCATAAAGAAGAAAAGGACATGATAATTGATTCAATCCTTTAAGGGCTAATACAAATTGATAAGTACATATTAGAATCATTTGCCATCTCAATGGCAGTAATCAAGTGAAAAAAGAAAAAAAGAAAAAAGTAAATATTGCACTCACGTATTGGAAAGACAGCCCCACCGGTCCAAGACATGACTGTACAACAAAAGTCTCAATGGCTCTCCCCTCTAGCTTGTTGATGGGGCTGGAAGCACCTCGCTCAATCCTTAAATGACAATACAGAAAAACCTTCATGACCTAAGCACGTGCTATCTCCAATTCAACTCCGTTCATAAAATTAGATTTTTCCGGAAAACAAACTTTAAGATGTGTAATATTTGATGAGTTACTGAAAGGTTTCAATCTGGCAGTGAGAATAAATTATGCACCCTGTCAAATGTTTTGTCAGTCCTATCCAAGAGTTCTCTCAGATGCCTCCCCTAACTTGTTTTCAGAGTCAGCTGGACCAGATATTTCCTTCATGGACTCAATTTCCATGCTTGCCGTACGACTCTTTCTAGTCCTTCGATCCTGAAAAGAATTGTCAAAGTCAAGTATATGAGTTTCTCATCAACTCCTGTATTCTAATGAGCATAGTGAAAAGTACAGGATTTAAAAATCCATTGTCACCAGAACTACATTTGGCGTACAATTGTGAGATTAAACTGGGAAAAGTTAGGAGGACAAACCACAAGCAAAGCAAGCTAACTAGAAGTTTACTTTCATTCAAGAGCTTAACATGATAGAGAAATCACATATATAATCTACAAGTTAATGATTCAAGGGCTATTCTTTTTGCTTTTCTTTTTTTTAACTTATACTTAGGAAGAAGAAAGAAGGGTGGGGGAAGAGGTACTGTAGCAAATGCACATAATACACGGTCTCCTAGAAGCCATTAAGCTGTACATAATTGGATCAATACCAGAAGGTCCAAGCTAAAGGTATATGTTTGGAGCAGAAAGCGGGAAGAGGAGGGGTTCTTATCAGTTGTTTGCAACATCAATCAAGCTTTAATTCTTTTCCAAGCATAATGTATGACACCCAAAAAAAAATTAAATTAAATAGAGAATGAATTTAGAGCTGCAAAGAAGCAAGCAGAGCTATGAGCATCTCAAAGCTCCAGTCCTTAGTTTGTCTATGGAGTAAACCAGCTCAAGCATGATTTCTAGACCCATTTGATAAACAAGCAAGCTAAAGTAATGTAAAGCTTGCAATCAAGCTTGCTAAGTTCATAAAGGCTCGACAATATGCTAGATAAGCCAATAATCCAAAGAGGAAATAAACACATGGGTACACACAGTTTGTAAAATTACATTAAATCATATCTTTTGTTTGTTTTGATGAACAAAAAAGATCATTGAACGTCCTAAAATTCAAACTTGCATGTACATGACTTTAGGCTTCAAAATCAATCTTGAGCTCAAGTTTACCAAAATCAAGATTGAACACAATTCACTTATCAAATCAAACCAAGCTCAACCCAAGCTTGAGCTTATTAAACAATTTTCAAATTAAGCCTAACTCAAAATTTTGTGCTTGAATCAAGCTCAGCATGAGCTTAAGCCCATACAACTTTGATCAAGCTGAATTCAAACAGCTTGCAAGGCTCAATTCATTTAAGCCTTAATGTGTAAATGCTGGCAAAAAAAATGTGCACATTTACAAAAATTCAAAAGACATTTCAAAACCCAAATAAAGATAGTCAAATAAGTGAATAAAAAATGATCTTTCGAGGATAAGAATCAATTTGCACCTCACGAAGTGGGTATTCATCAGCTTCAAGCATTCGTACAACCTGACTCATTTTGGGTCTCTTATCTGCTTCAGGATCAACACACCTTAGTGCTACCAACAGAGCACGTTTTAGAGCACGTGTAGTGGGTTTAACTTCAAGATTTGGGTCCACAACTTCCTCTGCTCTTCTTGTTCCTACCATCATCTTTAACCACTCAACAAGATTAACCTGCCATGAGCATAATGAAATGCTTATTAAAACTCTACTAAATCAGAAGGAAGAAGCACCTCATAACCAGGAGAGAGAGAGAGAGAGAGAGAGAGAGAGAGAGGGAGGGGGGGAGGGGATGTTGAAGGACACATGGTCAGTAGTAGACAAAGGTTTAAAGCATTTGGTACCTCATTAGCAGGCCGGGTATAATCCACTGGATCCCTTCCTGTAACTGCTTCCAGCAAGAGTACACCGAAGCTATAAATGTCGCTCTTCTCATTCAACAAGCCAGTATTAGCATATTCAGGTGCTACATAACTGAAATTCACAAAAGAGACCAGCTTCTGAACCCCCATAATGTTTTATAAGCTGATAGATAATAACTTTGGGGAAATGAAATATTATACATACCCAAATGTTCCCATCACTCTGGTTGTGATGTGACTTTCTCCCGAATCCAAGAGTTTTGCCAATCCAAAATCAGAAACCTTAGCATTGAACTCGTCATCAATCAGGATGTTACTTGATTTTATGTCTCGGTGCACAACTTTTGGTTCTATTGCTTCATGTAAATACGCAAGGCTGCAACCCAATGTGTGAAATTATTTTTATTTTATTCAAAGTTCCAAAATTGATGTGTTTTAAATTATCATTGAAGATTGCCATGAGTGATATCAGAAGATCTAAGAAAGTACCAACACTTGGAAAAAAAATTTGTCATAATTTTAAATGCCTGTTCAAAAGAAAGATGAAAACTAGACACAATATAAAAATGTCACAAAAGAACAGGAACAATAAAGAATGATAAATTATATCTATCCCCAAAATTCCCACAACTCAGACAAAAATATAATTTTTCATAGTCAAATTCCCTACAAGGTCAAGCTGGGGTTTCAAATCTGTTCCATAAATTATTTGACAGCAAATGCGGAAAAAAAAAATCATACGAATTGTTTTGCGTTGAAAGATTAACTTACGCTTTTGCAGTACCAAGAATCACCTTCATGCGCGCCTCCCAAGTAAGGGTTCCATGTTGGCACATTCCCCCATGAAGCCATTGTTCTAGGTTCCCATTATTCACATACTCGTACACCAGCATCCTATGTACAATTAGCGAGTAAGTTTATCATCTCATTGATATTGAACCTTTAAACTACAGCACAAACTATTGCAGATAAAAAGATTGGGAGTAGAACACACTGGCACAACAGTAATATTTTATTTGGCAACAAGGTAAAGTGATCAGTAAGGGATTTAAATAATCAATCGAAAAAGTAAAGGAATCTAACCTGTGAACTCCTTCGACGCAATAGCCCAGGAGTCGAACAAGATTCTTATGTCGAACATGGCCTATGGCCTCAACTTCAACCCTAAATTCTTTCTCCGCCTGTCCCCTATATACCCAATTCACTACAATCATAAAGAAAGTTTTAACAAAAGCATTGTAAAGTAAGAGAATGTGTCTTGAAGCATCCTTACAAGTTATTAAGAAGTTTCTTCACAGCCACATCAGTTCCATTGATCAGTCTTCCCTGGTAAACAACCCCATATCCACCCTCACCAATCACATTCTCCGGAGAGAAACGATTTGTTGCAAATTCTAAATCCCTAAGAGTAAACCAGTGGCCCCACCCAAGATGAGAAATTTCAGGCAAGCCAATTAAAGGAGAGGCTGTGACAAGTCCTGTATATGACAATGTAGACTGCTTCCTAATAGTCCCAGAGCTTCCTTCTTCCCCAGACATTGAACTTAATGCTCTCTCATGATGATGAATTGAGCTGCACTGACTGGTGTTATCAGGATCACTCGACTTGCTCGTGCCCAAATGAACCAATGTTTTCTCTGAATTCTTATCACTTGACTTATCATGGACTGAAAGATATAAGCTTTCAGGGTGATAATTAGAACCCTGAGTCCCAACCTTGTCAACCTTGATATCTTTTGAGACATTTGGTATTTTGGAAAGAGAGAACTTGTCCACAGATCTCCTAGATTTCCTCCGAAATGAGACCCAGACGGATAATATACAGAGAATTGAAACTATAAATGCACCAACACATATGCAGATCAAAACCCATAGTCTCAAACCCAAAAGTGAAGTCTTTTTTGATAATTCTGCGTTCAAAGAACTCTCAGTTGACATCTCTGATCCCCGGCTACTCAAAATCCCAATGACTTGTTCCTCTCAGCTCCCGTACCAAAGAAACATTCCCACCTGGGTAACAGAACCATGTTATCTAACTCTGAAAACAAGAAAATAGGGACACCTCTAAATTTTATAAGTTCTCCAATGTGAATGTCAGTTTTTGTGAAGAAACCCAAACAAAATAATATATAATCAATTCAAGCAATCAGACTCGTTATTTGCAGCCTTACTGTGATATGTACAGAATAAGAAAATGAACCAAATTCAATGTTGAGATATCAGATTCTTATCTTAGATTGCACGCTTTAAAAAGAGATTAACAAAACAAAAATTAAGAATCTGAAAGAACCATTAAGGAAGTTTAATAGCATCTACATTGAGGGTTTAATGAAAGTTCACTCACTCCAAAAAAATCTCACACATATTTCACGCATTTAACAAATCAGGAAACCAGTTTGCACATTAAGTCATGCTAAAGAAAGTTAATAAATTCACATTTCTAGAAAAAGCACACACATATCCAAAAGGCAACAAGTCATAGTCACAAATCCAAATCTATGAAAAAGGAATAAATGTTGGGAAGCATCACTTATGATCCAAGTAAGAGATGGATAAAAGCTAGTATGAAATTTTTTTTTTTTTAAAAAAAAAAAGGGAAAGCATTTACCTTTGTAGTGATCCTCTTCCTTGAGCAGCCAGAGAAGCAAAGGAAGGACTTCTTTTTGAGCCAACAAAGACTCAATAAGCATAGATGTAGAGGTGGAATAACAAAAACCCAGATGCCCCAAAAGGATAGAGCTGAAGAGGAGTAGTTTACAAGTAGGGGATAGTGGCCTCAAGTGGGCCAAAAAGAATTCAGAGAATGATAAAAGAAATAGTGAAGAAGGCCAGACAAAAATCCAATCTTCGAAAGGAAAGTAGAGAGAGAGAGAGAGAGAGAGAGTTTATAAATATATAGAGTGAAATGGGGTGGGATTTTTAGAGGGGTAGAAAAAGCAGAGGTGGGTTAAATGGTTGGTGGGTATGTGTATGTGTGTGTGCGTGAATGGAGGGGAGAAAGGGACCTGAGCAAGCTGGAAAGTAAAGCTTGGTTTGCAATGGAGGAAATCAGAGAGAGAGAGAGAGAGAGAGAGAGAAACAGTAAAGAAAAAGCAAAAATGAAAGTGAACAGAAGTGGCATTTATATCTGGGTAAGAAAAAATATTGAATAATAAGCAAACAAAAGCAAACTAGAAAGTGGAGAGAGAATGAGAGATGAGAGAGAGAGAGAGTCAACCCAACCCAACAGGAGGGAACTCCAAATCTAAGTCTGAACTTAGGTTTACTTACCAAACTGTCCTTCTGTCTTAATGAAACTCTGCTTGAAATCTTTTAAATTTAGTTTTGTATTAAAAAAAAAAGAATAGTTGAACATTATTGTCTGCCATTGTACATTTTGCAATGGACTGAAATTTATGCCTGTGGAGCTCACAAAATTAAAGCATTTTAGATAGAAATTTCTTTAATTTGGAGGGTGTTTGGTAATTTAGTTTAAGCAATGTTGTTTGATTATTTTTGATATATATGTGAATAAAAAAGTATGTTAAAATATATGTAAAGTTGTTTAAAATGTATTAAAATATGTTATAATTGATCTGCCAAACAGCCCCTTAGACTTCACCGCCTAAAATTTGTTTGTTATTGCTGCATGAAAAGTCTAATCCATCTTTAGCATGGCCATTCCCTTGACATGCAGTCTCTATCTTCTTTTGTTGTTTTCTGTAACCTACCGCCAGTGATGGAAACTATTTTAGCTTTTGATAAAGGTGATATGCATTGATTGTAATAGACTTGTGAATTCTTAGTTTAATGTTATCTCATGCTTTACCCAAAAAAAAAAAAAAAATAGAATTAATTTTCTTTTTAAATTGCAGTACCTCTACTTTTTTATTTTTTAGAAGATTATACCTCTACTTAAAAAGGTTAAATAATTAAAAGGTAAAATTTGACTAAAAACTTAGTTGTAGCATAAATTTAGTCAATATATTTTTATTAAATGTAAATTATATTTTCTTTTTATATCCTCCATACTTACAAAGTTTTCATAAGATAAAAAAAAAAATTAATTATTTTGTCATCAATCAAATATATAAATTTCAAATTTAGTAGTATAAAATTACACATAAAAATAATTGTTTGGATTGAATAGTAAATAACATCTTATTGACACAAAATTTAAAATGTGTGTTAAGAACTTAAGGACATAAAAAAAATGCAATTTAACTATTAAAATTTTAAAATATATAGTCGTGTTAAGCCAATGGCTGTAGTCAAGTTTTTGACCAAATTTTATCCATAATTAAATAAAAAGTTAGTATAACTTTTTTTTTTGAAGTGCACTTGTAATTTTTAGAATATCAATTGTCATTCTCAATAACTTAGCAATATTACAATAATTGGGTTAAAAAATAAAATTAATTTAGTTGACAAAATTTTTTATCGGTGTATAATAAATCTAAATTGGAATCATGTGTATAGCAAAAGTCATAGGTATCTTGATTTAATAATAAAAGGTAATCATCATAGGTGCCTCTTTCCTACTTTGCTTCCTCTTCAAGATGGGGAAAACCAATGCAAAGTAAACACCGATCAAATCTAGATGTAGGGGAGACATTTTGCCATTCTTAATTTGGTGACACCATCACCAAGAGTAGATAAGAGTATGCATTAAAAGAAATTTAAGGAAAATTACAATTTACCCGTGGGGTTTGTTTTTATCTCAATTTTAGTTTATAAAAATCCATAAATGGATAATCTATCAAAAATTTAAAAGGGGTTACAAAGTCCAAAGTTTATAAAAACGAGAATTTCATTTCCAGCAAAGTGCATGCCCCTGTTTTGGCATGTTCCTTGTTTTGAGTAATCTGTTTACTCTTCTTTGTCTACTAGTTGGAGACTTGGAGCTGTGTTGGCATCAAGAACCAAGTGGTGAAGTCATTATCTGTAAGGAAAAAATCATTCGTTCTTCCATAAGGGACATGTGCACAAACTACAATTTTCTTCAATGACTATCCTTGCTTCGGCTTTAGGGATGATAGCTATGGTACTATACCCATATCTAGTTCCTCTTCTCCTTTCTTTGCCTTTGCCTTTTGTCCACCTCTTCCTTTTCAATTGTTACAATTAACACCTAAATTGTGGATTAAAATAAAATCATTAGTGTTCCCACCAAATTAATAAATTTTGAATTTTGTGAACAAACTTTCAAATATAACTTATCCCTTGTCGTGGTTATAACATTTTAGTGCCACAAAAAATTTCAATTTTTCTATGTTAATCCCTTAAAGGTTTTGTTTTAAAAGGAATCATTACGAAATTTTTTGAACAAAATCCTATCGATTTCATTTTAATTCAAGTCTTAGGGGAACTCAATCAGTCAAATGTAATAATCGAAAACTCATGACCTACTTTGTGATCGAGTCAAACTATCTTTCTCATAACATGTAAGCCTAAACCGGTAAGCCTCACAAGTCTTTGAGGCCCATCAAATGAAAAGGGTGGTTCATGCACCATCTTATGAGATACTATATCCTGGGAAGCATGAAGAACATATAGCAAGCGTGTGTGTGTTTTTTTTGTTACTAGTAATAAAGAACGCGATGAATCTAAAGCCATTATCAAAAGCTTTTTAATTATCTTCTTAAATGATACTTTATAATGAGAGAGAAAGAGGGATTCGCATTTAATGTTAACATTCAAAATAGGAAGAGAAATCATTACAAGTACAAAATTAAGTTTACTTGCCACACATTTAATTGGAAAATGGTTACATTCAAGAAACTGTCTAGGTTCAGATTTGGTTTTATGCACTTATCATGAGCACATCTTGTAATGAATTCCAGCTGCTTAAAGTCAAGTGATACATCTTGTAATGAATTCTAGCGGCTTAAAGTCAAGTGATTAATGTAAATTCTAATATACTGTAAAAAATTTTAAAATTGAAATTGTAGCATATCTAAGAATAAAAATAAAAAAGAAAAAGAAAATGTAAGGCAATTAGTAATTAATGCTTTAAAAGCCCATAGCATCTACAATGAATTATCTCTATATAAGAAAATTAGAATACTCCGAGAGTACTATAAATACGTACTCCTCATTCTCACATGAATTGTGAGACTCATTAAAAATTTAATTAGTGGAACTCACAGTTATGTGAGAGAAATGAGTACACATTTATGGTACTCTGAGAGTAACTAATAATTAGCCCACGAGGGCATTCTAAATAACATCAGCTAAAATTGAACTCTCAAAATTTTAGAGAAAAATTGTATTTGTTCAAAAAGACTTATAATTGGAATTTGGCTCCTTTAGAGTCGTTTGTAATAAGTTAAAACTGTTGCATAATTTAAAAGTGTGCTAAGATTGTGTTTAAAAATGAGATCACTAGTCAAGGTATGCAAATAATAATAATAATAGTCACTGTTTTTTTTTCCTGGATAATAGTTATTGTGTTCGATTTGGGGCCGTGTGTGGCAGACTGGTGGTGTAGAGTTGGCTTTTCCTTAATTTCATGGTGTGCCGCGTGTGCGCGCTTGTTTTTCCTTGTGACTTTGGTGTAGGCATGTAGCTGATAGCTATGTTATTGTGGGGGTGATTGAGATAGAGTCAGAGTATAGTGTCAATTGAAGAAAATATTGTGTCGTAAATACGTATTAACCACGTGACCATGTTCATAAGTCTTAAGATACATATATTCATATAATATAAATTGTACATATTAGACATGTAAGTTTAAATTTATTTATTTTATTTAAATTTATTTTTTATTAATTTGAGTCTAAATGTCGTTAAGCTTGTTTTTAACATGAAATTATACTGCTACTTGTTTGGACCCTATAAAATAACATGATTATGAGTTTTTTTTTTTTCCTCCTACAAAGTTTGGACTACACACTTACACTTTATGTTCATTTGCAAATCTTGAATAAGATATTAAACGACCCTCTATATATATATATATATAATATGAAGAAATAATTCAACAATATGATGAAATGGTAATAAAGTTATTAGGCAAAAATGAAAAATAAATTATTAGCTTGAATGTTTAGGACTGGACACCAAAGCTTGCAAATTGTTAAGGCTATCTAACTGTTTGATGGATAATATATTATAGAAAACTAAAATTTTGGTCCAACGGTCCTTAGGGGTAAATTCGTCAATGAAAAATTTATTAAAAAAATAAATATTCTCTAACATAAAGGATTAAACTTTTAATTTTGAGTAAACAAATGGGTCTTTCTTAAATATAATCATGGCATATGGGCAGAAAAAGCCTCCAATAGTTGGTGGACTGTGGAGAGACACAAAAGCTTTGATTTGAAGCATTAACTTTTGATTAAAGTATGTCCCAAAGAAATCCTTTTCAATCTTTTGTGAGGATTAACATTAAAATAAAAGCTTAATTATGTGGTTTAACAAAAAAAAAAAAAAAGAGGCTTGAAAGATGTTTTTTGATGGGTCCCAAATCCCAATTAAGGAGGGGAGAGATGTCTCTCTCACTGCACTCCAAATTCTTGACTTCAATTTCAATGGCCAAGGCCCAACCCTAGCCGTCCGATCATTCTAAATCATGTGCTGACTTCTAGAAGCATCTGGGTCTCGAATGATTTCCCATTGGCCATTTGCAATTTCCAAGTTGAGAAACTTGCAGTGGAGGAACAGTCCCCTTCACGTGATCACGTGCATGGCACGTGGATGACACCCTCTTTATATTAGCTCGCCAATTTGGCTATTTGCATCATCCCATACGTATAAAATGATCCCAACTTTTTTTAATATAAGTATTATTAAAGACTTAAGATTCTATGCTTAGGTCCAAATTCCCTATCCTTAAAATTTTAAAAAGGTGTTATATAAACAAAGGGACTAAAAAGAATTTGTAGAATGATAATTGGTTTTTATTTTTTTAAACATGGATGGGTTCACTACACATTCTCTTGCTCACTTAAAGAAGATCCATAAATTATTAAGTTAATATATCCCAATTGAAGTCCTAAGCTGTTTTAAAGGAAAAAAAAATGTTGTTACAAGTTTGTCAAATAAAATCAATTATATTACAAAAAGATTAAGTAGATTATCTTTTATCAATTGTAAAAGATATATTGAAAAAGTCCAAAAACTTAATTGTTTTTCAAGAAGCAAGAAGAACATTTTTTTTTCATTCTCAAAAAAAAAAAAAAAAACAATTTTTTTAATCATGTATCTATATCTATATATATACTAGTATTACTTCCATGCGATGTACAGCTTGATGAAGATTCATATGTACGCTAAAAGATTTTAAAATAATTAAAACTCAATTATTAAATAAATAGTAATATAAATTATAAAATAATTAATTAATTTTAATTAATAATTACTTTTGTGAGGACTCGAGGACCCGAAAACTTAAAGACCCGAAGACATACTGGGAAGCATAAGGAATAGAGGAGAATAAAAGTCAAGGGCCCGAGGATGAAGTGGGATGGTCCGGAAAAGTACGAAAGGTAGATTGGTGATGTATGAGATATATTGCAAATATTTGAGTTGGAATAAATAATTATAAACGTTGCATTGAATGTTCTGCACCAAGCTTTCTGGCCGCATTGAATAGGAAGTATCAGCTTTATCCGTTACATTAATGTGAAAATGACCTGAATAGTACAAGGCACAGAGTAAGAACTTTTCTCCATTACCGACTACAAGAGAATGGACAAGTGTCAGTAAATGGGTTGATTAGATGAGAGGTGTAGGGTTGAGATAGTAAAGGCAAGGAGTATAAATAAGAGAAGGGGGAAAAAACAGGGGGGAGAACGCCATAAACTTTGTTGTTGATACCCTCTCTACAAATTCATTGTTTTGAGCCTTGAATTATTAAACGCTATTATTGTTGGGCTTGTGCATAATTTTTTATCCTTACAACTTTAAGTTCTGATTGTTTAGAGTTTAGACTTTGTAAGTGTTTATCTATTTTTATATTTTTAAACTATCTCTGTGCTTTGTGTTAATTTCTTAATATGAGATATGAAATGGATTTGATCATTCCTATTTGGGTTATGTTTAATCTATGCCCTAGTCAGCACAAACAATAATAAACAAATTTTTTCCTAGTGATAGTCTAACTGAAAAAAACAGCACACTCACATATTAAATACAATAACCAAAACCGAAAATCAAGACAAAGTCAAAAATTGAAAATATAAAAAAATAAATAAAAACTTACATAAGAGAACTAAGAACTCAAATGGGTGTCCATTGTTTTGCTTCTTTATAGTAAACTTCATTCGGCATAATATCTTGCATGCAAATTCAAAAGCAAAGAGCAATAAGTAAGATGAATTTAGTAGATAAAAAAATAAGCATAGGTTGCATCTTGAAAAAAATAAAAAAAAACCAACAACAACAACAACAACAACAAGAAGTTGAGGTGTATTGTGTGAGATTTAATTATAGGGAAGACTTAGCGGTTAAGGGGGATTGTATTAAAAAATCATGGCTGATTATATATAAGTTCTGAAAATTTTGATAATAAACTATTAGTTGAAGTATAGCTTAAATTACTAAAACTTAGATGAAAAATCTTTATTTAAATTATATTATTGTTAAATCTTATCTGTTAGTCAAGAGTTTTGTAGCTTAATATCCTAAAAAAATATTAATTTAATAAGATGCAACTAGAGGAAAAAAACAAAAACAAAAAGGTAGGTTGTGAGAGATTTTTAAGTTTAGAAATTTTTTTTAATAGACTTTTAATTTGAATATAATTTAATTTTTTTTTAAATTATTGTTAAATCAAGCAACTTGAGGAAAAAATTAAACAAAAAACAAAACCTATGTGGGATTTAAGTTTAGAAAATAGAAATTTTTTATAATAGACTTTTAGTTTGAATGTAATTTAAATTTGTTTTAAATTATTGTTAAATCTTATCCTTTAAACATGATTTTATATATATATATATATATATATATATATATATATATATATATATATATAAACATGGGTTATTGTATGAGATTTAAGTTTATAAATTTTTTATAATAGATTTTTAGTTTGAATAGAATTTAAATTATAAAGTTTTACCTTTCTTTTTTTAGGAATAGTTTTACCTAAATTAAACAGTTGTTAAATATTATCCCTTAATTGGGAAAATATATCCTAACAAAAATTTCCACGACTATGACTACGACTAACAAAAAATATATAATTAATTTACTAATCAGTGAGAGTTGCCACTTGGCACAACTACGACTTTTAAGCCCTGTAGGTGCACAATTTGTACCCAGACCCAAAAACAAGTGACGGGCTCAGGCCCAAAGAGCTTTATACAATGAAATTTGTAGAGTATGAGTTTGAAACTTAGGTTTAGGATGTTGGAAAGTTGACCAACATGCTAGAATGCCGCAATCTAGGCAAGTAATAGATGGACGTAACAAAAAAAAACCCTCATCGGACGTAAGCCGAGGACAATTTATATAGTATTTCATTTTCTAAGTAAAAGATCACAATTCTTAGTTTTTAAGCCAAGAAGTAGATCTCCCTCTTCTTTCCTCTCTCATCTTCTTATATACTTCTTCTTCTTCCCTGTTTCATCCACGTGTAACACCAATCTTCCTCTCAGATACTTATCCTATCCACCACCTTCTAAAAATCTTCAAATAATAGCTGGAATGCTGAATTTTACTGTTCAGATGTCATTTTTTCATTAATGCGGCCAAGGAGGTAGATGCAGGGCCTTTAATGCGGTGGTAGCAGCTTTTTCCTTAGATATTTCTCTCATGTTTCTGCTTCTAAAGGGTGCTTGAATCACACCTTTACCCAACGGATCTTCCAGAATTCTGCCTCTAAGCCGTTTAGCAAGTCCTAAGGCCTTTGCTGGGTCTGTCCGAGGAGTTACTCTTTCTCAGACAACTCCTCGAACCATTATAATGCGAACTGACGTATGAGCTTAAAGACCCTGGTTTGAACAGACTTGTACCAATTAATCAGGCCCAAAACCCAAACGTCTATTCAAACACTTTTACCCCCCCCCCCCCCCCACAAGCCCTTTTTATTATATAGTACATAATATGATATATATATATATATATCATAAATAGCATTTAATTGATATTTAAATATTAAAAGTCCACTAAAATTTATTGTTTAATTAGGTTTCAATTAGGTAAAATGTACTAATTTAGTTATTAATTAAAAACTTTTATTTTTTTTTTTCTGAGAAAGATAGACCTGATGTAAAAAAAAAATTTATTCTATATCATAGGAATTTTTTTTGGGGGGGCTAAAATAGGAATGTTCCTATGCTTCAGCAGCGTATGGAAGGAGTGGTATGTGTAGGGCACAGCAAATTACAGGCAAAAATGTCCACATAACTATCTTGAAGTTATAAATGGATAATAGCACACACATCAACGCATCCATCTTCGCTTGCTAAAGTTTGGGGGATTCATTAAACCTTACATTACCTTTCTTTCTCTCCTATTTTTTGCTTTTTTATATTTTCAAAAAGGTTCGAGTTAATGTACATCCACATTTAATTATTTATTTTAAAATTTGTTAATGAAAAATTGAAAAAAATTATCAAAATAATTAATCATATTTTTTTTCATAAAAAAAGTTTTTAAAAATAATTTATTAATATATGTCTCAACTCTTAAGTAAAGCCCTTTAAATATACATACATACACACACACACACACACACACATATATATATAAAAGCACAAAATCTTATAATATCTCCGTCCTAGTTTGTTTGTCATCTATTCCATTTTAGGATGTCCTAAAATGTTGTCTTATTTCTAAAAATAAAATTAATTAATTAATTAATATTTATATTATACCCCTACTTTATTTTCAAAACTATTTGAAAAGAAAACTAATAAATATTTAAAAAATCAATCTAATTAGTGCACCTTTTTAGTTGCCTCATTAAGAATAAATATTTTTTTAAAAAAACTGATAAATTTATTTAAGGGTAATTTTGTAAATTTATATATGTTTATAAGGCAGATAAGACAATAAATGATATTTTCTTAAAAAGCTTTACTTTTCAAACAGGACAAACAAAGTGGGACGAAGAGAGTAATTATTTCTTTACCATAAAAAATATTTATATATGAGTTTTTTAAATGATTTAATAATAATTCTTTCTTGATTTGAAAGATTATCTTATTGAAAACACTATTAAAGATGCTTTTCTCCAACATAAAGTATTGAAATGAAAGGAAACTAAGGTGTCAATTAATTAGAGTAAGATTAACTAAAAAAAAAAAAGTTGTTAGGGTACGTAGTAGTGAAAAATTATTAGGTACTCCCGAAGCACCATAAATGCATACTTCCTCTCACATGAATGGTAGGTTCCACCATGAATTTAATTAGTGGAACCTACTATTCATGTGAAATGAGGGAGTACGCTTTTATGATACTCCGGGAGTACCAAAAAAAAAAAAAAAAACACCAAACTCATCAGCATGCTATGAGTGTATGAAGTAAATTATGTGTATTTGATTCTCAAAAAAAGAAAGAGATTAAATTGTGTATTTTAGACTGTTTAAACAGACAATAAATATAAAGAAGTAATAATAATTTTTTATATATTTTGTGGGTTCTAATTAGTTCAATTAATAAAGTTTTTGATGATGGAATAAGAGATTTGAGTAAAAAAATCCTAAAACCAGACGTCATAGGTTGCAACTCGAAAAATAAATAAAGGGTCATGCTAGCGAGTGCCCTTAGTGTAATGGTTAACAATTCATTTTAGAAAAGTTTTGACACTACTTTTATGTAAAATGAAAAAAACTGTCAAAATATTAATTGTTTTTTTTCTATAAAAACTTTATTTAAATGGATTATTAATCAATGCTTCAAGGACATCCGTTAGAATTTCTCAAAAATAAAAAAACTATATATATGCGTGTGTATAATAATAATAATAATAATAATAATAAGAGCTTGAGCTTTTTATTTATTTATTAATCAATTTATTTAAGATGAGTTCTAGTTAGCTTAATTGGTAAAGTCTCTGATAGTTGTATAAGAAATCTGTAATTCAATTCTCGCCTATACTAAAAACTGGCTGGTGTCTTGGTTAAATGATAAAAGAGTTATCATTAGAAGAGGACTTCGAAATTAAAACTCTCTTAAAAAAAAATCAATTTATTTAAGCAAGTGCGGTAGCCCAATTAGTGGATCCGTGCCATCTTGGGTTGGATTGGGCCAACGACCTTTCTGGGCATCCAAAGGTTGGGCCAAACAAAATTTACAGAAATATATACTTTACTTAAGGAATTAGAATGCATTTATGTCCTGTAAAGTGCTGTCAACTTCTTGGTCAAAAAGGGCTTTCAAACCATCAACTGGATTTCACATAATGGTTCGTAATAAACTATGATGTTTGCTTCACACTTTTTCATTATTATTATTATTATTATTTTTGCTTATGAATGAAATTTCTGACTCACAAACAGTTCTTTTTTGTTTTTTTGGTTGATAATCAAAAACATCAATTATTACTTTATTACTTGCAAATAGGATAAAAGTTCCTACATTTACTTTCAGTAATTCAATCACAAAAGCTAAGCAACTTTAGAAGCAGACCAACCCTCTTTTTGGTATTAGTTCAAGTAGGCCTGTAATCATGAAACGCCGCTGCAAAGCACTCGTGGGACAACAGTAAAAAAATCAATGTAATGTTAGTAATATTTTAACTTTAATCATCAAATTACACATCTCAACAAGAAACCATACATAAATCTAAAAGACACACAAACCACCATTTACTAATGGCCTGTTTGGGAGTTTAGAGAGGGAGGAGAGTAGAGGGGAGTAGAGGGGAGGGGAGTAGTGGGGAGGAGAGTAAAGGAAAATGATTACCCTTCACCTTGTTTGGATGTTTTTATAATTAGTAAGGGGGAAGGGAGTAATTAGCCCTTCCCCTTGTTTTTAACATTGTAATTTTATAAATATAATAAGGGTAAATTAGGTAATTTACTTTATCAATAATTTTATGTGCTCTACTCTCCCTCCAAATCTCTCCAATTTGGGGGAATTAAAAATGAGGGGGTTGGAGGTAGTTGAAACCCCTTCAAACCCCTCCAAACCCCTCCCCCTCCTTCCTTAAAAAACTCCCAAACAAGGTAATTGAATTACTCCCCTTCCCTCTACTCTACTCCCCCTCCTTTTTTAAACATCCAAACAGGCCATAAGTTCTTGTTAAGTGAATCATGTTTAAAAAATGGTGCGGCTTATGTCCAGTACTCCAGTGAACTGGAGCTACACTGATTGTGACACGTGTCTATTTTTGAACACGTGGCACAATTGCAAGGTGTCCAGTGCACTGGAGTACTGGATGTAAGCTGCGCCCTTTAAAAAATTATATATGCTAATATTATTATATTTATTCAATACTAATCAAATTTAACTTCAAAATACATTATTTATGTAATTGCAAATGGTTAAGGGTCCGTTTATTCTAGTAACGTTATTTAAGTGTTGTAAAAGTATGTGTAGGTAAAAAAGAATTGTGAAAATACATGTTTTGTTGTTTAAATACCGAAAACTGTTGTTTAAACAATACTAACAAACAGGCCCTAAAACTCCTTCAATTGTAAAAAATTATTAGATGGACCATAAATGTATGGTTAATGACAAGTTTAAGGCATAGACAAGATTGGTTTTATCAGGTACTAACAGTGATGGAGAGTGCATATTTACTGACAAGCCAAGTGCCAAACCTCTAATTAGTCACCCCAAACATACAATTGATTGCATTTACAAACCAGTTTTATATATACATTTTATTCAATTTACTATTAAATAGAAAACTTCTTTTTGGCATTTTGTAAACCCTCTTAGTAACCCACTTTGAAATGTTTTGTTAATAAACCCAAGGGCATACATGAAGATCTTGTAGCTATGACCTATGAGGGTGTCACAGAATTTCTTGTTTTGTTGGTTTCTTTGTGTCATCTTCACTATTTAAATGAGATGCTACTTTCTTGGATGCTTTCAAAAATTCTGTGTCTTTCAGAATAACTTAAATTGTTTAATTTTGCATCCCACACGGTCACACCCATCCCATTATCCAGTTTTTGTTCTTTATTATTTTAATACTGAAGCATAAATCATGGCTATTATGCTATATATTATATAAGAATATTATGTTTCATAAAAAAAAAAATTATCTAAGAAGTAGTAAAAAATACCTAAGGGTTATATACAATTGAAAAAGTAGATGGTTTTTAAGAAGATTCCTCTGTTTGGGACAGTGAGAATGATTTCTCTAATGTGACCTGGTGTTTAGAGACAAGAGGTTTGACTAGCTTTAAGCTAAGAGTGTCTGTATTTGTGTTCTTCTCGTGGGTCATGTTTGGATCTCGGAAAAAAAAAACAAGAGGAAGAAAAACATAATCCTTAATCATGTCTTCCTCCCCCAACATCATTATAGCTTTTCTTTCATTCGATTTAGGTAAATATTATTATAAATTTAAATAAGATAAAAATTTTCATTTGGGAGACACTATTTCCATAGCACATAGTTTATTAGTTCTGTGACAATTATTTAATAATACTTCCATTGATCTGTTACACACACCCTCCCCATGTTATCGTTGAAAAAAAAAATCGTTTTCTTGTCCCTTGGAAACTCTGCCTAGGCATCAATTATTACTTTCCTCTTATGTTTGCCTCGTTCATCTACTATGGAACTTTTTTCAATTCTTGGGAAAAAAAAATGTTGAATCTCCAAATTACAGTACTTCACAACTTATAACAACAACAACAACCAGTTAACTTGACAATCCCTCCAATTCTAATGAAAAGAGGATTTATTAAATGATAACTTTAAGAATATAAAATTTTTCGTAACCCTTGATGCGAGTTATTGTGAATTTGTGATTGGTTCATATAAAGGTAAAAATAAATGTCAATAATAGGCATATGTGAAACAATCATACTCAATCCCAACTTTCAACTTTCACAATTGATAATCAAGTTTGTGAAAAATAACATGTCAATAGCATTGCTCTTCGCTAAGTTAATGGTGATTGGCTTTTATGTTCTCCTTGCTTGTGTCTATGACAAACATGATAACTTTTCTTCACTGGAAAGAATTGGACAAATATGAAAACTATGTGTTACTCTTTTTTTTTTTTTGGTTGCTGCTATTATTAGATTTTGTCGGTGTGTGTTTCTATTTCTCTGTTTTTCTTATCTTCCTCTTTCTCTAATGTAGTGTTCAATCCAGATGAGTCAGACTCACAGCTCATTGGTGAAGGAGGTTCATCTAGGTAAGCCACTTAGTTATGTAGGGCAGTCCTATATCTTAAAATGAAGTCATTATCTTTTTTCTTTTTTTTTTTTTTAAATACATTTTTATATTAGGTTCCAGCCATACGTTCCAGACAGGATTTTGTGGCATTTAAACATAGATGTTACTAGGTAAATTTAAGCATAGATCTTGTACAAGCTAGGGGTTGCACAAAATTTAAAGTTCATTTAATAAACTACTTGTACATCAGTGCATATGTAGGACATATTTATTTAAAATAATTAAATTACAAATGATGTAGATTATATATAGAATAAAGTAGATCAAATAATGTAATCTCAATGATGGAAATGATTTATTTTTCATTAAATACAAAATCATTAATTTATAGACTCATAATATCTACAAATTTGGGAGTTGTGAGTTTGAGTAGTGACATGCCTTATAAGTGTTCAAGTGGTTCTATGCCATAAGGCATGCTGATGTTTAAGTGGTGCGGAGGCTGTGACTACCCTTACAAACCCATTTTTTTTTAGAACAAAAAAGAAAAGAAAAAAAGAGCATAACTCAAGCATTATTTTTGTTATGGTATGGAAAAAATGAAAAGAAAAATCATCCTAAACACACCACCAGGCGCTTATGTTCTTTAAATAAATTTCACTTTGAATTATAAATGATGAATTCAATACGCAATCACGAAAGATATCCCCACTTAAAAAGAAATTGTGCTCTTTTAAAAAACCCAAATATCGCAAATTCACATGCATTTTTCATTGGTTCACATCACTGCCAATAATCTCATTGGTTTACATCACTGCCAATAATCTCACTTCCTCACTTCCCAGGGACAAAGTTTGTGGCATATGCCCAAGCATTGTTGTTAACAGGGTCAGCCAAGTGGTCAGCCAGGTTCTCCAATGGGCCCTTTCCAGTAACAATGGCCTGAACAAAGAATCCAAACATGGAAAACATGGCCAATCTTCCATTCTTGAGCTCTTTCACCTTAAGCTCAGCAAAGGCCTCTGGATCATCAGCAAGGCCCAATGGGTCAAAGCTCCCACCTGGGTAAATTGGGTCTGTCACCTCACCAAGTGGCCCACCAGCAATACGGTAGCCCTCAACTGCGCCCATTAAGATCACTTGTGTGGCCCAAATAGCCAAAATGCTTTGAGCATGGACCAAGTTTGGATTCCCCAAGTAGTCAAGCCCACCTTCACTGAATATTTGGGCCCCGGCCTTGAACCAAATGGCTTCACCGAACTTGACCCCGTTGCGGGACAAGAGTTCGGGGAAAACGCAGCCCAAGGCTCCAAGCATGGCCCATCGTGAGTGGATCACCTCGAGCTCACGGTTCTTGGCGAATGTCTCTGGGTCAGCTGAAAGCCCAGCAGTGTCCCAACCATAATCACCAGGAAACTCTCCAGTGAGGTAGGATGGGGGCTCACCAGAGAATGGGCCCAAGTACTTGACACGGTCCGGCCCATACCACGGGCTTCCGGATGAGACAGGCTTGGGCCTGCCAGAGGTTTTTCTCATGGTTACTCTGCCCTCTCCAAGGAGGTCAGATGTGGAGGGCATAAGCTTGATAGCTTGGCCAGCTAGAGAAGGAGAGGAGAGAGACATTGTTGAGGCAGCCATTGGTTTGAACAAAAATTAAGAGTTGTCTCCAAGCAAATAGAAAGAGAGGAGTTGAGGACCTGAGGTGTGTTTGATGGATGAGGAACAGTGAATTTATAGTGTTAGAGAAAGTTAGGGGCCCTTATCTTATGGTATCTCTATCTCTATTCTCATTGGTGAAAATGAAGTGCAAGATTTTCATATGAATATCTATCCAGTCGGCTGTCTTCAACACCACCAATTTTGCTTGGAACTTTGTTTTTATCTTATTTTGTGGGGCAATTCCATCTTCCAATTATAGATTGAACCTTTGTAGACTGTAGCCTATAGAAGAAGTCCACGTGCTGTTTTAAGATTACAATATCACTTCTTAAAGATTAAAAGATAGGGGAACAGGGACAATATGGGCCCTCTTTCATAATGATGAATATTAATGAGTTTAACTATAATGTCGGTAATTCAACATACAATTTTTGCTCAGTATCCAAAAAAAAAAAACAATTTGTACTATTTCCAAAAAAAGTACTCATTTTTCCCCCATAATTTCTTTTAGCCATAGTCTTCAAAAGCATAGCCAATTAGCCACAAGTTTTTCTCAAATCCAATCGATTTCTGCACATTTAGGACAACCAAAATATTTTTCTTAAAAAAAAAAGGACAACCAAAAGAAATCTCTAAAAATTGAAGCCATAGTTGCTGAATTAATCCCTTTATTAGATTTACTGAAATTTAATTTTATCCAACCCTCTTAGGAGAATCTCATATTGTCACTATGTACTTGACTTTTCTCTTTTCTTTATCACTGCTAGTTTTAGACACATTCTCTCTTTTTTTTTTTTTTTTTGCTAAACAGTTTTAGACACATTCTCAAGTTTTAAGAATTGTCCACAAGCATATGGGTTGGCTTTTTAACCATAAGATAAGAATTAAGGATGATTCTGTTAAAATTGCAATCATCTCTCTCCTGCACCATATTTTGCTAAAGAATATGTACAGCTTAATATCTTAGAGATGTTCCATTTTGGACAAAATTTCCTTTACTAACTCATTAGGTTTCCTAATTGAATTTAATAACAGATATATTAAATTTAATGATTCTTGAAAAAAAAAATTTATTTGTGCTTTATTGATCAATACTACTGTGTTATAATTTAAATGGAGAACCTAATATACTATATATAAGAATTTTTTTTTTTTTGGTAGAAGTGTATATATATATTACTCTAGCCCCCCAACTTTTATCATATTTATTACACTTGCTTACCTCTAATTCAAGTCTATATTGCAGCGTATCTCCTTGGGAAGAGACTCAAATAAAGCATTTGGACCAACCCATTTATCTAACCAAAATAAATTACGGTTTCCAGTTGACCAAAGGATTCCAACACTTTCCAGCTCTCAAACCTGAAGAACAGATTTACAAGTCCAATAATCATTACCGGAAACTCTTACCTTTTATAATATATATACATACATATATATACACACACACACCAGGCCGAACATTTGTTATGTATTAATTTTACCTACAAAGTATTTGGATCACTGATAACCTTCCATGCTAATTTGGTCATAAAAGCATATTCACATCAGTGAAATGTTTCATACCTAAATCTCCTTTCTTTCGGGCACTAACAGTTTTCCAATTAATTGAAGAAAAGCTATGTTTTTTATTTTTATTTTTATGATCTCCACACTGAATATTCTCAATATCTTTAGGATGCAAATATTAACTCACTATATTAGGTGGGTAATTGAGGAGGGTATAGATTTCACCATAACTTCTGTATCAGCTCTTGATATCATCTTAGTTTCTCATCCCTGCATTTTATTACTAATCTTATTAGTAGTGTCTAAAAAGTTGGCTGGAGAATGAGGTCTTAAATTTAAGACTCGCTGGTTGCGTGGGTCTTGAGGAACCGTTTGTTAGTAAGGAAAAAATGAAGCAATAGAAATACACAGCTTGATCCACCGGATAAATTGATGATGAAATCCCATTTTGGCCATTATAGCCAAGACAAAATAAATATGAAGGCATTCCAGCCTATCAATCGCATTTTCCAGATCCAAAAAACACTTTGATTAGAAGAAATAACCTTAGCACATTCATTATACCCTTGACATCTTATGCCCAACAGTCTTCAATTCTTCAATGAGCATACATAATAAAAGGTCATGTTAATGATAAGATGATAATACTATAACTTGCAAACTTAGTGTGGTTCCATTTTATGATGATTCTATTTCCATAATATGCTTCATTGTTACTCTAGTCTCTAGGACAGAGTTTACCTCCAAACCGCTTTGTGGGAAAATTCCATCAACTTGTTACATGGCGACTCAAACAACCATCCATGTGTACTTTTAGTAAAAGGACCTATTTAATGAGTCATGTGTCTTGTTTAAATAATTTAATAAGTCATGTGATTTATTACACGTGGATAGTTTTATAATAGGTTGAAATAGATTCATCCAAATCAGCTCAGATATGGTACCTTGTCAACAAGACCAATAACATAACATTCCAGATTGTGAACTGAGATAAATGCAATTGAGGAGTGGATATGTCAAGGGTAATCATAAATAGACAATAAGACAATTTATCCTACACGCTATGATTCATCAAAGTGAAGACTGCTAAGTAAAATAACAAACACACTACATATGTAACTGCATGAAGCCATCCACAAATTTAGCAGCAGAGTCATTGTGAAATGATAATAAAGAACTAAGGAAACATAAAATAGTACCTTACAACTAACTTTAAGATTGAGCACTCCGTCTGTAAATTTTTATGAGGAGCCATTTATCCACTGTTTGGGTAATGACGATTTGAATATTCGGAGAAGCAATGTTCTCTCTCTCTTGCCTATTTTGTTAATACCATAGCCCCGAAATACACCAAGCTTAAGTGCTTTTCGTCCTTCCTCCACAGTTCTTTTTCTCACAGTCGTCAATAAACCTGTTCCTTGGGGACCAATGTTGCTCTCTTCTTTCCCAGTTACACATTCCTCTTTGTCCACTATTACCACACTGGGATTGTCACCAACCATTTCCTCAGATTTATGTTTGTCATCTTCATTGGTCTCAACTCCATCTCCAAGTTTGCCCTCACAACCATTAGGGCTGCTGCTTCCCCACCATTTGTTTGAGGCAATTGACAAGCCATTTGATGGGAATCCATATTTAAATTCATCCAAGGCTGCAATTCCTTTTGTTAAGCTTGTGCTAAGCAAATTCTGGGATCGCAGAGTCTGAACATTCTTGCTTCCTTGCTGTTGTAAATTATGAGGAAGTGCACCACCTTTTGATTTGGACATATCACTGTTTGATTTTTGCGCACCACTGCATTAAAAAATGAGGAAAATGGAAGTAGGGAGAGAGAGAGAGAAAGAATAATCAGAAATTCCTGGCAGGATCTCTTCATATTTGTCAGCAAGCTGAAAATTCAAATGTCAGGACAACATACAACTGGTCAACATAAGATATCAAGTTATTATATAAAATTGCTAATGCGTATGCCATCAATTTTAATGTTATGAAAAGGCATAACCTAACAAAACAATGGAATGAAGAATGAAAGATTGTAAGATTACCACAATGATCAGTCACAAAATAAGAAAGGCATTTAATTAACACAGATACTTAGTTTATCAGTAATTTTGTATGGGTGATAGGCATAATTTGGTCACCTTGTGTTTTGTGCTTAACCTATAAATAATACCTATGTATAATATGGTTAATTAATTTTACCCTAAACATATTTATATATATAAAACAAAACCTAAACACAATTTTACTAATTGGCACCTCGACTAATAAATTATCAAAAAACAAATTAATAATTTTTTTACATGGTATCAGAGCCCCTGTAACTCTAAACAGCTGCCTGCCATGATTGATCACCATCAACCACTACACCGCTAATAACCACCATTGACTGCTGCAATTGCTCTTGTCTGCATTACTCTATCATCACTATCAATCTTATTATCACAATCCTGATGGCTAGCCCAAACCTGAGATTGATAGTCCTCACAAAGAACAGATTATCTGAAGATCCTCAATATTGTTCCTCGATATTGTTTGCCTGACTTTTCGGCAATTTCTTTTTGTTCCTTGTTTGAAATGCAGTCAATTAGAACATCGTATCAAGAAGGACATCACAATCAATCCTACATCACTCTGCTACTGCTATGTTTTTCATTTGGCCTGCATCATTGCTCCACCCCTTTTAGTCTTTGATTTCTATGGGTTAATGGGCTTCTCTAAAGACCCATGATTATTTTGAAGATGTTCCCTATTTCAACCATAGATAGGTTAATGGACCTTGTTAATTATTATGATGCTGTGTAATCTACTGGTATCTTCGTGTGTTGGCTGGTTGGATTGCTAATTTGTTCTTCCAATTATGGAGTTTTCTGCAGTGGGTTAATTTGTTCTTGTATTTGCATTACTTGTGAGTAATTCCTTAATCATATGATGTCATGGAGTGCAAGAAATAACTATATAAGAGTTTTTTTCTTCCTCCTAAATTATTTTTGACAATTAATTAAATTGAGTTGTAATAATTATGCTCAACAGGCAAAGTTAGTTGGAGTATTTTAAATAGGTAAGAAGAAATTTCAGTATTTGGTGTCAGATCCCCCTACCTTTACTGGTCCCAAATATGCTGATTGGAAGTTAAGGTGATAGGTAAGAAGTATTTGATGTCAGATCTCCCAACCTCTACTGCTCCCAATATGCTAATTGGAAAGTGTTTATGACATCATTAGTACTATTGATGACAAGTAGGTAATTATCGAGTTGAAGGTGTGCCTTCAAAACTCAGTCAGACTAAGGATTAGGGGAAACTATGTTATTTCTTGGGTATTGAAGTAGCAAAATCTAAGGAAGGGATTAATTTGTTGTAGAGAAATATGGGTGGGATATTTTGGAGGAAATAGGCTTATCAGGTTCAAAACCTGTAGAGACTCTTGTAAGCCTTAATGTCAAACTGTATACAGATCATGAGGAGTTGTCAAGTTCAATACCACAATTAAGATTTTATGCTGATTTGTTGCACAACGATGGCAAGATGTCTCCAAGGGTATGCGACCATCCACTTGAGATTCAGGAAGAAAGAGATTACTCGCGTAAAAAGAAAAAAAAGAGTATGATTGCTTAAGTGCCCTCAGTTTTAATGAGATGTACGGGACAATCTTAGTCCAATAAGAACAGAGAACTGGTTACAAGAGAGGAGAACTAATGAACAGAGGGAGGGAATCAGTATATGTTAGAATTGCTAATTGATTTAGGTTGATCTAAATCAATTGATTTTAAGTATGTTACTTTTCCTCTTTGAGAAAGTACTAATCAGATGCTTCAGTATTACTATAGCAATTCATTTCTCTTTAGTTGATATACATACATACATACATACATATGTGCATATATGGGTTTGTGTTTATGATCAGATGCTTCAGTGTTATTATAACCATTCATTTTTCAAGTTGATATACATACATATATGCAGTTATGCGTGTTTGTGTATGTAATGAATTTCCTCCATACCATGGTTAGAACTCACTTTTTTTTTTTAATAGGTAAAAATAATCACTTTCTAATTCATGTTTGGAGTCCATAATGTTTTAGACCTCAAAGCATGTATCTTAGGCCAAAAAAAACTCCTTTTCTATTGATCAGCAGGCAGCAACTTTGTGCCAATGAAAAGGGTAAAGAAGTTATCATAAGGAACATCAAAAGAAACTCGTATGACTATGAGATTTCAATAATATGGCAGAACTTGTCAAAGCATTATACCTTTCTCTACTGTTCTTTGACAGCTCAGCAAGTTCTTTGTATTTTTCTCTAGCAGCATATCTTCTAATTTCTTCAATGCTCTTTCCAGATAGAAACTATATTGCATTTCAAAATCATATTACATAAAATCATATATATATATAATAGGAAATAAAAAAATTTACAACTAGTTTATTCAGAATCATCATCCAGTGACACCAATGTTCGCATAAACATTGGCAACAAAGCCAGTACAGATATCAGTCCAAGACATGCATAACAATTATACCACTCATAGTGTAACCTGTTACGTTTGAGATTGTTCTGAGATGCATATTAGACTTAACCATCCAGTCCAATTTGATTTCAAACACAGGGTTTACAATCATTTTGGGGATGAAAATGAAAAGGTAAAAGATGTAATTTCCTTTTTTTTTTTTTTTTTTTGATAAGTTAAAAGATGTGATTAATTTTACAATAATTGTAAACATCTTTAGACAATAACAGTACATGTGATAAACTTAGCTACTTCATAGATAAGCATTTGAAGTTTTGAACTGACATTTCTTGCTGCCATTTACTACTTTAAGTAAAAAAAAAAAAAAACAAAAGAAGTGTCAGTCAATGTTTCTTCATCTCATTAACCATCTACAAATTTTTTTATTTTTTTAAGCAAACCAACATTCACCCCTAAACTTAGAAATTACTGACATGCCAACCAGTTGGTCTTGGGGTAATAATTTGGGGATCTATACAATATCAGAATTGGTAAATTGCAGAGCTTGTGAAGCTAATGCATTAGTAATTCACCTCTCACACACACACACACACACACACACACAAAAGTAAATATGTACAAATGAGCAATTTGAAACATGAGCATAAATTAGGGGAACTTTAAAAAGTCTACCTTCCTATATGGCCACCTATCCAGACCATTTTCACGACAAAGTTTCTTTAGTACACTTGTACATACACCTGCCATGTGAAGATCAAACCACACAATCAGGCATTGTTAATATTACACACATTTGAAGATCAAAACATGTCAAGTAAAATGCTGAGAGAGAGAGAGAGAGAGAGAGAGAGAGAGAGTACCGAGAGTAGAAGCGGCGTCGTTGAGAGGCAAAGAGAAGTATCTAGAGATTTGATCAAAAGTGAGAGAAGCTGTGTTTGTGTTTGTGTTTGGGTTGGTGTTTGGGTTTGGGTTTTGACGTGAACTCATTCTCTTAACAATCACTGGTATTAGATAAAAATCAAATTACTGCGACTTTCTCACTGGGTGCAGGAATTGGAATTGGAAATGGAAATGCAATTTGGGGAATCTGTTGGGGAAATCGTTTCGTTGGGGGCTTACGTCATTGGTTTCGTTGATCTGGAAATCGACTTTTGTTATTTTTATGAAAAATTGTAAGGACCTGTAAAATGACACATCTGTCCATGTCGCAATCACTAAATGACGAAGAAAAAATTATGAATTTAAGTGAAAATGATAAGAAGCTTCACAAAGTTCCACATATAAGCTAGTTGCGGCAATTTATAAAAAAAAAAAATTTTATTTTTGTTAATTTTATGAGCATATATATATGAGATTAAATTCTATAAGGATGAAGTGTAAAATTTATGTTTTACACTATCTAATGAATGATTGTCACATCAGCATTTTACTTAAAATTCAATACATCCTACCACACCTAATAACATCTCGATAGATTCTCAATTTGGTTGGATTTATATATGGGTATTAAAATTGATTGAGTGTGATTGTGTTTATTCTTAAATATGTGATAAGATGATGTGGCATGTTAGGATTGGAGGGGTAAAACATGAGTTTTACACCACGTCCTTATAGAATTTAAACTCATATATATATATATATATATGGATTCGAATCTCTAGAGTTAAGTGCTACTGCAGGTAGAGTTCGTTAAATCTCAATCACTCTTTAATGATTTAATGGTCTAGATTTTGCCATGTCAGCATTTCATTAACAATCATCTTAATTGTTTTGTTTACAATATTATTTTATTATTTTAAGAATATTATTAATGAAATGCTGACATGGCAGAATCTAAACCATTAAATCATTAAAGAGTGGTTAGGATTTAATGAACTCTACTTGGTAGAGTACCTAGGAACTCTAGAGGATCTGAATCCTATATATATATATATGTATATATAAAACAATTTATCAAATCAGCCATAATTAATTATCTATTTTATACTAAATTTTATTAAAATATTAATCTCTTTATTTTTTTTTATAAATGTTTTTCTCTTTTCATATGCAACAACAAGTCAACAATCAATCAATCTCTATTTATCTCTCCGTCACAATTAGGAACGACAATTTAAACCCGCACCTACGGTACCCGTCTCACTTGTCCTTAATGGATGAATTTTACCCACCCTACATAACAAATGGAGCGGGGATGGGGGTTGACATTTTCCCCCACACCCGCCTCATTTATATTTAAATAATTAAAAATGTTGTGGACATATTATTTCTTTTTTTTAATAAAACATACGTATGTGTTTTTAGTGTTCTAACTTTAAATTTATGATCCCTTATTTATATTGTATTATTGAATTTACACTTTTATGTTTTAATATTTACGTTGTTTATATTTTTTTAATTATTGTATTGCTATGTTTGAATTGTTTTTGTATTTTTTTTTTACTTGAATAGTTGTATTGTTATGCTTTGAGAAGGTTTTTATAATATTAAAACTTTTTTTAAATTTTTTTTATGAGTTTTAATTTAATGGGTTCAAAATAAAATTTTAATTATATATATATATATATATATATATATATATATATATATATAAAATTTGAGTGCGGCAGGATGGGTAACTACTAGAACCGGACGGAAAAAAAACCTGCTCCAAAGCAGAAATGGGGCGAGGGCGAGGAAAAAAAAACCTGCCCTGTTGTCATTCATAGTCTTAATAAAAAATCATTTTGCATAAGCTAAAGTGATTTATATATTTGCATAAGCAAAATCCCATTTTGCAAAACTAGTTTATGATCTGATGTGGGTTGACTATACTTTGGACTTTATAATATTTTACATAAGCTAGCATGAATACTTAAGAGAAATCCACACTTTTGTCTTTTAATTAAAAAAAAAAATTCTAGAAAAATTGCAACAAACATTACATCGACTTTGAATGTAAAGAGACTTAAATAGTTGAGTGGTGATAGTTATATACCATGTGTACGAGACACAACTGAAATCATGCTTTGACATTTAACTGATTTCAGTAATAATTCCATTCCACATTATAATTCAAATCAAGTTTTTAAAACACGATTTCGGTTGGAATATGTATAACTATGTATAACTTAACAAGTGTAACAATAGTTAGTGTAAATAATTTAACATTTGTCTCCCTAGAGTGTTTTTCCTTTTAAGATATTCTTTGAGTTTCTCTTTAAAAGTTGTTAGAGATATATGACCTAAGAAGCCTAAACCTATTGGCCCATGTACCTGTAGAGTAAGCACACTAACCCTAATTTAATATAGGGTTAATGTAGGATTCTCTAGCATTTAAACCCTACATTGAATATGTTATAACACGAACTATTGTAGTCATCAAGACTCATCCTATGAACATAGACTATGGCGGGCCACCTAAAGGCAGATCACCTTGTTTGAAAACAACTTATTTAGCTTTTGCTTAAAGAACCATAAATAAATGGTAAAAGTTAAATAAAATAAATAGGTAACTCGTGTAGGACCCATAAATAGTAAGAAAAATGAGCAAAAGTTTAATAAAATAAGTAGATAATTCACATGAGAATACTACGTAAAATCCAACTTCTCTTTTCTCATTCACTCGATGAAATCCACCAAACGAGGACCAAATGTCGCTCGCCAAACAGATCCTTTTACCTTTGAGTTTTCTCTCAAACAACAGTTTCAGTGCCATTAATCAGCCCTAAAACTCACTCAATAAAAGAAGGTCACCACTAGCTACAACACCCATGTCGCTGCAAGAAGCAGAACATCCCAGCGCCACCATGAAACATCATTGGATGTGAACCCACCCACAAACTCACGTGGATCATTCATTAAACCTCTAACAGCGAGATCCAGCAACCTCCACTCCACTCCACTCTATTCCATGATCTCTTTGAGAGTGAGTTGCCAAGCCCATCCTTACCTTGGGTCTTAATTTCAGGACTTTAGTTAAGGCTCTATTTGGTTCTCACATCATGAGATAACTCATAACTCATAACTCATATCTCAATTTTTATAATTTATAAGTAGGTCATGTTAACCAGTGCCATTAGGGAATCACAGTGTGCTGCCACATCTCCTTGTGCTTTGAATTAATTAAGATGTAAAGCTACCCCATGACAGCTTGTATGCTAAGGATCTAGCTTCAATTAAATTACAGCAATCATTAATATGAGTGTAATAAGAGAACAAATCCATTAATGAATTAAGATACATTGAATTCCTTGTAACGAAATTTATACCTAAAATGAATACATAATTGAAAAGTCAAGTAAAACGAAGAGAAACTGACAACATCAAACTTGGTTCGAGTAAAGATACATAGGATAGGAATGTATGGTAACATTTCTTCTTGAAGAAAAATTTTTTTTGCTAGAGTAATTTTCAAGGAAAGAATATTACAAAAATCACCAAATGTCATATATGGTAACATTTGGACTGAGTATCAGTAAGGGAAATGCAAAAATCTTCAAGCTGCTTTTTCCTTCCTTCCAGCAAGAATCATTGAAATCTGGAGGCCTCTACTAAATGCTTGATTGAAGAGAAGGCGTGTTTGGAACTCCGATACAAATGGGAACCAAGACAAAATGGCTGTCGGCATGAAGATTATCAGCCCCATCATGTACTCGTATCCTCTCCCTAGTTCCTTTATCGAGTCCCAAACTTTTAACCACTTCAAGAATGGCCTGCATGCTTGCCCAATCTTGGATATACAAGATTAGGACAATGATTTAGTAAATCACAATTAATCAGTAGACATATGTCCGTGTCCAACCTAACTATCTTTCCAATAAATAAGTCATTAAAGATCCTGAGCTGATAAAAGAAATGGTCATGTAGTTTCAGAAAGAACCAACTTTGAAAATGTGACAATTACTAACACTTTGTTGCAGTACAAACAGGAAATTGCAACTTCAACAAATTCAAAATCTAAGTCTAGTATTTTAGGAATTGTGGAACTTGCAAAGTAGGGTTGAATTCTCAACTTAGGAACCAGCATGAAAATATCACATAAATAATAGTAAATGAGTGGTGAAATAGAATCTTGGGCCAGAAAAAAATGATAACTTTCTTGGCCATGGCAATACATGAAAGAAAAAAAGTAGCATATGTTGTCATTAATGGATTATTCATAATAATTCTAAAAAAATAATTCGGACTTTTGCAACATTTAATTGTAATCTTTTCTTGAAAAGGAGTTCAAATACACTTTGGTGGTGTGGGATAAGGCTTGATTATCCATTGCTCAAGGCGGTTTGGGCATTAGGAAGATAGGGAGCTTTAATCAAGCCTTACAGAGAAAATGTTATGGCTCTTTGGAATGAACATATGCAACTATGGCATCAAGTGATAGCTTCAAAGTATGGGGTGGAAGGGGGTGGCATTTGAAACCAAGTAGAGGGACTCATGGCTGCCGCCTTTGGTGGAGTATTAGAGTGGGCTGGGATAGATTCTTCCAGCATGTAGCATCTGAGTTCGGAAATGGTACATGAGTAAGGTTTCAGCACGATCAATGGAGTGAACACCATTCTCTTAAGGTACCCTGATGTGTATGCATGCTATGCTGATAGAGATGCCTCAGTTTTGCATGTTTGGATAGCCATTCGTATGGAGGGATCAATGTTGGAATGGGTAATTTTACAGACTTTGTGATTGGGAGTTTAATTTGGTGAATTCCTTTCTGGCACTTATTTACACACAGGTGCCTAGGGGAGAGGTGTGTGATAGGTTGAGATGGCATTTACATGGGAGTGGAAAATTTAATGTTCGTTCTTATTATAAGGGTATCCGAGGTACCATTGCTATTATACTCACTTGGAAGAGTATTTGGTGTGCCAGGGCCCTAAAGAGGGTGGAGAAAGATTGTTACCTATGATAACCTTATCAACACGGGTTTCTCTTTAGTTGGTTGGTATTGTATGAGTCAGTATAGTGAGGAAATGGTGGGCCATTTGTTGCTCCATTGTGATGTTGCATATGCTTTTGAAGTGTAGGTTTTAGGGTGTTGCTGAAGATGATAACAGGCCGGTGTTTGGTGGAGAAATTGGTTTTGTGAAGCACCCTTTGGCTGATTGGAATCTTACTCTGCTATGTTTGATGTGGATGGTGTGGAAGGAGCATAATAGCCACACATTTGGGGATAAAGAAAGACTACTGGATCAATTGGAATCCTTGTTCATTCGAACTTTGTTTGATTGGTCTCGCACATGGGATTTTAAAAATTGTAACTTTATTCTTGAGTTCCAAGACTCACTTTGTTTTTATGTATACTTCTTTGTAATTTCTTTTAGCTACTCTATGTTCACCAATGTGAACATCAAGTAATCTCCTCTCTTAATAAGACACCACTACTTAGGAAGAAAAAAAAAAGGTCATTTTGAATAATATGCCAGTACAACAATGTTTGAAAATGGAACTAGTTTGGCTATAATTCTCTGCTAAATTAAGCTATTTTCAACAAGACAGTATGTTTTTAAGACACACATGGCATGGTTAACCTGAAGTTCACAAGATACTATGTTCTTTCTACTTTAAGAATAGGAAGAATTTTAAACTTACAAGGAGAAGGGCCCATCCCGTGGGTGTGAAGGCAAGGATAGCAGCAAATAAATCTGATATAGTGAGCCCACATACAACAAATAAGACAGTCATGACTGACATGAAGCCAAGGAACAGGAGTGCTTTGAGAATCCTGAACATGAGTTGAAAGTCGGTACCAAATCTTCGCCTACCCATTGATACCATCTGACAGCAACATGGGAATAATAAAACAGAAAAATAACAGATGAATGAATATGTTTGTTCAAGATGAAATGAAATAAATAGAACACGCAAGAAGAAGGAAAAGTTGCACATGTTGTAACTGTAACCCGCTTTTCTTTCCCTTTAATCAGTAACTCCGTTTTTAACAATAACCGGGTTAACAGAAGTCTAAACAACTCCTTTTAAGGTACTTTGAGACACATTTAATTCACATATTGTGCATTATTTAGAACATTCACTAATGCTAGAACATTTTCATTTAAGCTTACTTGGGATATATTAAATTCATATCAGTAAGTTCCATTTGCATACCTTTAAGACGATAAGAACAGTTGCCATAACTAACCAAGAAAGTCCATAAACCTACAAAGAAATTAAGTTAGTACCATACATCTAAGCAGACATTGGTAGTCCACAAATATCGAAATTAAGAAATTTTACCAGCAAGCTCTTGCTGCGGTGAGCTATATCAAGGTGGTAGACAATTCCATACTGATAAACAAAGAAGCGAAATGCAAGTATTATCTCAAGTATTCTCCCCCTGATGTTTGTGTATTTGAGGTGTTCCTGTTCTTCATCCCACCACGATTCCCAACTTTTGTCAGGTGAAATCCCAATACCACCACGATTTCCCATCCACCTCTTCCAATCTGTCCAATCATCTACTGTCTTTTGCCAGTCAAAACCAGATGGATTGAACACAAAAGGAGCAAACAACCAAGAGGCAACAAGAAACCACATAGAGAAAGTGATGAACAAAAAAAGATTTGAACTGCGATATGATTCTCCATAAACTTGATATACGATCAATAGAATAAACAGCTCTAACCCCTTCACAAAATGACTTCGTGAGTACAGCCTGTAGTTATCAGCAAATTTTGCATGAAAAACAACAAATCCTCGGCCAACAGCTTGATATTTAGAAACTCCATGCAAGATTGTTCTTCCATAATAATGTGCTTTTGTTCCAAGCTGGAATGTAAAGAATACAGAGGCCAGCTGTAGCTGCATGATGATAAAATCGCCAAGGGCAGTGCGAAATCCTTTTTCCAGGCCAATTTCCATAACCATGGGCAGTACCAGCAATAAGCCCAATTGGAAAACAGACTGGGTGGCCAGAGCCTGTTCAAGGGCCTTGCTCTGTTGTATGATTGGATTTTCAAGGATCTCTCTCTCCACTCCACTCATAACCATGTACAAACGTCCATATAAAAATACATATACAGTAAGCACGGTCACCTGAAACAACAAAATGTCCAAATCAAGCCATAAAAGAATGTTTCTAAATAATAAAAATAGGTTTTTGTGGAAAAACAATTATCTATGGAATGGTAAGTAAGACAACAAACACATTTAGCCAAAAAAGAAAGAAAGAAAGAAAGACAATAAACACATAAATATTCGTTGGAGGACTCAAGTTGCAGTTGTAATATATATCAAGTTTTTACAGGCCAATTTTTTTAAAAAAAAAATATTATTGTTATATTAGAATCTTAGAAGGTAATTCTTTAAAGAATGTAATCATCTTAATTGAAAAAATCGAACCCTTTGACCATAAGTAACCTGGTGACAAAATTTGCAAGTACATTATACTCAAGTGTTAGTTAGCATTGTTTCAAAATATATTGGCATTCTAAAAAGAGATTATGTAAAGGGAATTAGTTTGCTTAACATACCATACTACTAAAATAGAAACCCACTGTTGTGAAGTAGAATGACAACATCCTATAGAAGTCAAATTGAATTCCAAGACGATAAACATCACGGCTAAGTGTCTGCTCTCCATTTCCATTTGCAACTTTAGCCTCAAAAAGGGATATTTGATTCATCCCCACATCACGGCCCTTGCCTACTTGGATATACTCATGATGTGTTATAAATCCCCCACGCATAGTTGAATTGTATCCTGAAGAGATCAGTCCAAGTTAAGTGACCAGATAATAACAAGTACTCAGTCATCTTCTGATGAAGCAAAATTACCTGCAAATATATCCTCGCTTAAATTAATTATTTTTGAAGCTTTACTTATGCCACCCCTTGTTATGTGGAAGATTCTGTCAAATATATCAGGATGACCATAATGGAACCGGACCCTGCAGAGTAAGGATGGAATTTAATAGGCAAATAGTAACATCCAGAAATAATTCAGCTAGCACTACACCTGAGTAAGCAATGATTTATGTATTTTGAACATTCGAAGATATTTTTTATGGTTGTATATAAATTAGAGAAATGATAAAATATAGTTATCAAGATCAAAGAATTATAAGGTACAGAAGCACATATGTGTTATCAAGATAAAAGATACCAATATATTTCGATCATTATGCAGTGTAAAGATGCCTCATGGAAGTTGATTAAGTCCATTGTATTTCTGATATAATTAAGTTAATTAAATGTATTCTTCTTGTCCGTCTAAACAAGGACATTTGAGATAGGAGATAGGTGATGGGGGATACAAAATGCTCATGAGAAAGCAAGCTTAAAAACCAAGTAATCTCAAAATTAGCTTAATTTTGATGAGGCCTAATTAGAAACATCTGTAGGCTATCCTGATTACTACAAAGTCCTATTTTTCAATTTTGTTCGAGTTTTTGTTGTTATTGTTAAATTTCGTTGATGTTAACCTAAGCTGTTTTTCTTTTTCAACTTTGGTAATTCCTCATTCTCCACAAATCTCAGGATTTGGCCAGTGAATGTTATGTCCTTTCCTTTTGGCTGCTCTTCTTGGCTTGGATGTGATTGATGTATCTCCAGCATGCCTACTCGCACCGGATCATGGTTAGAATCAAGAAGGCCGTTGAGTGTCTTGGTGAAACCCTGCCCTTACAATTCTTTGCCCTCTGGAATGATCATCGATCCTCAATTCCTCACCACTCCAAACTCCATGATTGATAAAAGCCTATCCCTTTAGCATCACCTTGACACCCTCCATACATGACTTAATAAACTGTTGATCCAGTGGTTGCGAGAATATCTCCACCAGCATTGAGTGAAGTGACAAAGCTCCTTCCTTCCCTAGCAGCACGTTGTGCATGCAGTTCTTTCCCCTCTTAAAGATCCACAGCCCATATGTTCTTCCACCCTCCTCCAATATGAACTTGAACAATTTTGACTCAATATAGAACAAATTCGATCCTTCAAATGAGCCTTAATCCATCATAAATATGTGTTTGAGTTAAGAGATCTATGGCTAATTCGAGGTAGCTGAGCGTTGTCTATGTTGACTCCTACATTTAGGAATATGTAAAGAAAGTGAGCCACTAAGATAAATAGTTGGATCCAAACCCATTGGTTTAAACTTTTTAGCTGGAGTAGTGTCCAAAAATGTATAACAAAAGACTCTTAGTAAACTCCCTAGGTGTCTCTCTCCCTCAACAAAATGGAATCACAGCTAATGGTTCAACTTCTGATTAAACAAATGTCTTGGTATTGATGCATTTGGTAGGCTTAGTTGAGAATATGAGAAGAATTGCGCTTGATGCCCTGCATTTGGTGCAATTCATATGCGCATGACACTCAGGGAATTGTGAAGGACTCACACATGAGGGGAGTTAGGTCAATTTGGTAGAGAGTGATGCAGCTCTATTAAGTGCCTAAGTGTCTACCTAATGTAGCAGCCTGTCCTTGCCTTGGCTAATTGTGTTAGTTTTGATAATCAGCTTTAGTTATGTGATATGTAAGCGGATATGATAAGCTAGGGTTTGTATTGTAACTGAGTCTTGATTGAAACAGCAAGTTAGATAGAAGATAGGGCAGTTGTAAGTTCATTACCTTATTGGTTAATTAGAGACTTAGCCAATCACATGACTGCTTTTGTAACTAGCTAACTAACTCAAACAGCTTGCTTATGTACCATATAAATAAGCAAGGCTGCCCTTGGGATATACTAGTTGAATTTGTGAATGAATAAATCCTATACCCAAGAGGTATTCTTTCCAAGAGTGTCTGTTGAAAAGCTAACCGAACCTTTCATTCTCTAAGTAACTTAGCATTCCAAACAGCAAACAATCATCAAATACCTTCCACCAAGAGTCACATAGGGGTAGATTTCTTGTGAGTGCATGTGTGAACGTTGAGTCGTACATTGAGAAATAAGTAAAGAAAGTGAGTAAATGATACAAATAATTGAGCCCAAACCAATTGGCTTAACATTTGGGTTAGAGTGAATGAGTGATGTCCCAACATATACATCAAAGGGTTCTTGGTGGACTCCCTTGGAGTCTCTCTCTCCAACAAGTAATTTAAAGATCAAGTCAAATGCAAATACTATTGATAAATTCATATAAAATCACATAAGCACTCAGTCAATTTCCTGAAAACTTAAGACTTACCTGAGAGGATTTGCCAAAATTCGCTGCCCAATAGTTACAAAACTAGTCTCCTGATTGGACATGAACCATGCAAGTGACGAAACACTGCAAAAAAAAAGGGTGGGGGGGGGGAATGAAGATGAGCATATATACTAATAAAAAAAATCTCAATGTTACCCTGCAGAATGAATTTCTGCATTGCCATTACCACTCATTAAGATCCAGTCTATAATTAAACATATAATAATAAAGGCTGACCTTCCAGTGAATATATGCTCCCTTAGTCCCAATATTGTGGGTTTCCGTTGGCTACGCCCTTTTTTTAAGAATTCTTCTAACACATTTCTCATTTTGAAAGCTTCTTCAAAGTAATTATCCTGGGGGAAAAAAAAGACACGGTAAGAAAACACAGTAGGTCACCTTTATAATGTAATATCAAATAGCGGAGATGGGAAGCTACCTGATTCATGTCTATCGTTTGCAAGGCTTCTCCTCGAGTAAAGATGATGGCATGATTTTGATTTTCAGGTTTCCCTTCACCAACATCTATTGGACGACCTGGAAGCTTGATGCGGTATATTTCCTATCAAGGTTAGAAAGAGCATATTTATTAGTAAAACATAGTTGCATTATTTAAAATTCAGAATGCAGTGGATGGAGTTGAAATGAACATACAACTTTTTAGCATTAGAAAAAAACATATATCTACAATTGAATATTAATTGGATATTCGAGAAGCATGATATCAATTAGTTCCTTTCTCACAAAAGTAAACATTAAAAGTACTACATAGAAAGAATATATAAATCATATACTGACTTGTTGTGTTTGGCTAGGATCATTTGCTGTTTGCTTATTTTTTTAAAGGTGAGACAAGAAGTAGCCAACTTAAAGTCACTTTTCTTCTGACCTTTAAGCAAATAAGAAAGCAGCAATAAGCTAGCCACACACACAAGGCTTACTGTACAGGAGCCTAGCCCAAATGAAATAAACAAATGGCTCTAACTAAGCTCAGGAGAAAACGAATATACAAAACAAAACTAGGCTGAATAACAAAACAAATGTATCATAACAGCTGCACCAAATAAAGAAAATGTCTTACTAGTATAAATATTTTTCTTTAGGTAAAGTTGTAATAGAGCCAGCCCTTTACCTCCCTCATGGTTATCATCTGGAACATATGATCCTACTTTGTCCATACGCATTAGAATCATTGGAAGAGCAACATTGGGGAAGGATCAGTGGGATCGCACCAATCTTACCATCTAAGCATTTATGGGCTTTTTTTTCTCCAAGTTAAACAAATATTAGACTATGGTGACTGGGTTTGAACTATTAACGAAATTTGACCTAAGAACAATTCAATAAACATTTCTTAACTTTACCTATGGTTTTCTTCTTGAGATTCTTCTACCTTTTCTTTTCTTTTTTCTTTTTTTAAATAAATTCATTTTCACTTTTCCAAACCATAGCAGGATTTTGTAAATGGGTTTGACCAAAACTCTTTAATTCAGAGTTGATTTTTTTGTGGGTTGGGATAATTCTATGTTTATATCTAAGTGCATATAGAATATAAACTATTTTCATATGGTTCTATGAGTTTTTTACTTTTCTGTAATAGGTTTCTAAAGTTATCTTCTTCATGGTGACAATACAAAGTTTAATAGAAATGTGATCAAGAAAGAAAGATATAGGTGATCACAAATTTGATTATGCTGCTATTTTCCCACTAATTTTTTTGTGTTCTTTTTTCCTTATAAATTTTAGTTTAAGCTATTTCAATCAAAATTTTCTGGTAAATGTTTTTTGGAAACCTAAAGAGTGTAGTTAACTTTAATTCTTTTAGATATTAGCTTATTTTGGAGTTGCAACTTGGATCTTGGAAAGCATTTTCCTTTACTTATGTATTTGTAGTTTGGTACGTAGTTCCTAACTAAAATTTTTTTTTGGAGAATTTTTGTTTTTTTAAAAGAATATTACTCTAGTTATAGAAATGTAGTCCTACATAAAATAAAAAATTACACTAAATTAAATTTTGACTTTTATGAAGGACAATTTTAATGATTATTTAACATACACAATCATTACTAATGTTCTTTTGTCTTTAGTTTTGATGAAAACTAGGATCATATGATCCTCAATTCAATTCTACGATCAGATCTATAAAGTCCTTCCATTGAACCTAAGTAGGATCTTGATTTTAACAACATTGTGCAAAGGCATGAAGTTGGAAATTATAAAATATATCAAGGCCTTACAAACAACTCTATCCCTAAATAAGAGACAAATAAGAATAACACATGCCATTGATAAGGAATGAATGACAAACAAATCAGCCAAACAATCATATACACAAGGAATTTACTAACTAATTCATATGCTACAATAACAGTACCCAATTAATCTGAGATTCAATGAACATAGACTTTAATTTGCTTCATTTCAATTGGATTATTGGTATAACACATTCTAAGTAGTTTTTTTTTTTTAAGTGGAGATTACTTGTTTATATGCCCAATATCACATGCAGCTTGAACAAATGATGAAATGATAAGCCTAGTAGGGGTAACCACTTAAACTTAATGCCTTCAGCCAACAAACAAAATATAAAGACATCAAAAATAAATAAATTATTCTTGCATACCTCATCTAACTTCTCCCCACCCTTGACAAGAACAGAGTAATAAAACTTCTGAGATTTTCCTTGTATAGTCTCCTCCCTTTCATCTATGTAAGCAACACGTAGAGATGGATTCCTAAAAAGAATTTAAATATTTCAAAGATGTCATTCACGTTTTGGATCTCTTTGGAGAACTATCAATGTTTAATGAATTGTAACAGTGACTCACGTCAACATCAGATTCAGAATATTAATGTAACAACTTCTGTCTCTAGCATCATCAGATTTTTTCTGATTTCCATAAACCTGGCAAGAAACAACATATGTGAACTTCAAATCAGCCAAGGCTTGTGCACGATCTTGAAAAACCTTATGATCCTCAAATATCTCAAAGTTCCGATAGCCACCAAGAATAGCTGCAAAGAAAACAATGAATAGATCATTAAAAATGTCTTGTAATAGCATCAACTTTTAAAATGTTGGAATCAAAAGTTGAATGAATTAGTTTACAATTAAATATGTATCTGTGACAGAAAACACTGACCTTCATCATCAGCAAATTCTAGGAAGCATTGAAGTTCTAGAGCATGCTTATAGTACATCATCCCTCTCACTAGCACAAACACATTGATAGAGGTGCGGAGTATAAGTTGGATTCATATACAATTATGGTTAAGGACAGACCACAAAATTCATCATTATCAAACCTGTTCTAGCAAGTGTCTGCCCCCTGTAAGATACCCAGTGACGAATGAACTCCATCTTTTCTTTCTCACGATTCTCCTCTTTGGATTCTTTTATAACATCTTTTATGCGTTCTAGGAAATTGGTCCATTCATCTAGTTTGTGACCAGATAGGCAGTTCTAAGTTCACAGCTGTCATATAATAAAAAGTATAACATAGCAATGAAATTGAAACTAACCAGGATATATTTTTTGAAGGTAGAACAAAGTTGATATCCCATCCTCATTTTCCTTTTTTAGTTCATCTTCAGAATAAAGTACATCTTCTTTGAAATATGGAGTTAAAACACTAGGCCATAAATCAGAAAAAAAGAAGAAGAAAAGAAATGTCATTGGAATAATAGTTTGAGAATAGTTGGTAATCTACTAGCTGATCTCCACACAAAAATTTGTAGATAAGGGCATGCAAGAATTCGTATGCTATCAAGTAATGAAGCAGAAGAGTAAATCGTGAAGTACTGAAAAAAAAAAAAAAAACCAAATCTAGAATTCAATAAAAACATATTAGCACGAGAACCATATTAATCCTTCAATTTATAACAAGCTGCAGTAATTAGTCACAAATGATTTAGGAGTTAGTTTTTGGCATCATACCATATTCTTTCCATATTAGAAACAATGATTTTTTTTAATAAAATTGTTTGTATTCTTTCCTTTTAAATTCCAATTTTTTTTTCTGACAATTTTTTTTGTTTTTGTTTTTAGTGACTAACCTAAAGGACAGCATGTTTTGGACTTTGGGAGCTTTTGGCATATTCATAAATAGGGAGTTGGCAAAGAAGGTAATACGTCGGCGAGCCTCCAAGTTCTGAGGCACATTTATGGCAGACTCCTTGACTGTCAAAAGCAAATGAAGCCTAACAACCTATAGAGAAACATAAGAGATAAATAACAAAGAAGACCTTAGATAAAATAGTAAACATTTTTAATTGCAAGTGTGAGTGCAAGGACTACCTTCTCCGTCCATGATTTGTTTAAGGTCAGTTGGAAGGCTAGCCTTTCAAACCTTTGCTCTGTCTTACCATCTTGAGTATGGTGAACGCCTTCAAGGAATCTAAAATGGAACAGAAAATCCAACAGTATACCGGAGTCATGAAGGTTCATTCTAAAGTTAAAAAACAAAAATTATGTCTCCACTAAGTATACGTTTCTCACTACTTACTCATGACCATCAACCATAATATCCTGTGTAATAATCTCCATAATGTCCTGGAGGACATTGATTATTTGAGGCTCAGAAAAATTTTCACTTTCTGCTAGCTGTCAATTTACAAACATAATTAGCAAGAAAGTAAGAATTAACGAGTACAATGTCCATACTATGTCAATCAGTTCAATGATGAAGTTTTCAACAATTAAAACAATAGGGAAACATAAAGGATGAATGTTACCAAGAGCTTTAGAAATTTCTTCAACTTCTCACTGAATTGAGGCAGTTCGCTCATCTTGAAACGATTTATGAATCTGTTATGCTCTATACTCTGTTCTACTTCATAACATATATTCCTTAGAATCCTGATTCACAAGAAAAATTAAGCCATCGTGAGTCTTGCAAGGTCGCCTCTAAGATTATTTAGACTATTCAAGCTGGTAATGCAAATGATTCTGACTTACAGCCTATCTAATTCATCTTCCAGAAGGGCATATATAATATCTCTGAGTGTCTCATAGCATTCAATAACTGCTGAATGCATATAATCATCACTTGTAATCTTCTTAAACAAATCATCATCGTCCTTCCCTTTAAAATCTTTTGCCATGTCTAATGCTATAGGAATCTACCACATGAGAAAAAAGGGTGTAAATAACAAAAATCTTGTGTTCAATATTAAAATTAACACAAGTAACATGAAAAGAATATACCTTACTAGCAAGCAAAAAAGGAGGCCACTGGACAACAGATACATCACTTGAAGAATATGGAACAAGCAACAAGTCTCTGTCCCTGAATGATTAAAAGTCAAATAAAACAATTAGAGATATAATATGATTCATATGATATATAATGAATTACTGGGAAAGCAGCAATCAGAACCTATTGCTGATAAGGTCTTCCCTTCGCATTGAATATATGAATTCATTCCACACTTGAGAAAACTTGGCAAAGGTCTTCCGGTCAAGGTGTCCCTCCTGCCATGGCAAAGTTTAGAATGCAGTAAAAGACAATGAAGATGAAAGACACCAAGTCAAACATATGAAGATTAGTCAACACACCCGCATAAATTTCCAGATCACATAGGTGTGAAGCTTTATTTGTATTCGGTAAAAAAAAAAAAATTATATTTCAAACATAATTTAGTGAAGTTTCAAATGCTAAAGAACTTTGAGCAAACATTACAAGATTGATTAAAGTTGAAATTACCTTGTGTTCCCTTTTGGAGTCCTCTTTTGCTAGTGGCGCAAGACGATTTTCGAAAGCTGAAAGCACAGCTTCAAATCTGGATCGCAACATCCCAAGTGTCCGTATCTAACAAACATCCAATGATATAAAGTAATATTCAGGAAGAGAACCATTATTACGAATGTGAAGCCAAATGACAAGGTTCTCATTCGATGGGCATCAGAGCATTGATTTATCAGAGAAACGGGCTGAGTTCCGTTCCCTTTAGCTTTCAGGACCATAGGACACAAACATCTTGAGTTCTGTTCCCTTTCTTTTTTTTTTTTTTTTTTAATTTATCAGAGAAAAGGGAAAAAAAAATTCCACTGACCTCGCCCAAATGGCTGAAGGCTCCATGAATTCCACCAAACAGAGTAGAATATATGGCATACCATATTTGTGCATCCATAAAATAGACCTATATGGTGAAACAACTTAAAGTAATGGCATATACAGTATTATAATGTAAAGAACAAAGATACAGCATACTGACTTAAAATTTATTTCAAGGAGAGTTTTTCTTGGATCCACCTACCAGGACAATTGGAGCCCATATTGCAATAACAACGCCCATATTATGTGTAACTACAGCACAGTTTCAGATTGTGACTTAGCACAGTCTACAACTTCAAATATAAAGAAACTAGGAAGTGCAATAAGAAAGTTATTATGTTACCATTTGGAAAGAACTCATGCCACTGATAGTTATCGATTGGAATCTCCATTATCAACTTTGTTGGTCCAACTAGTGGCAATATCTATTGACAGAGCATATAAAGGGATCTTAAACAACCTGAATTCCACATATTCTCGAAGAATCAAACTAGGTCCCATATAATGGAACAGCATTTTAAAAGATTAACAGTAAAGGAATCTAATTATTAAACCCTGATTTGTATAGAATTAGCTGCATTAGTTCATCATTTCATCATCCAGTAGTCAATAGAAGTAAAGAAGGTTTAATCGTATATTAAATGTACATATACAACTTCTCCCATTTCATGATTAAAAGAACTAATTTCTTGTTATAATATTATTAGCCTCCAAGTGGAAGTCAATCTTCAGAATCTTTTCTTTTATTTTAAAATATTGAAAAAAAAAAGGATTAAAGTACACTTTTGGGGGGTTGTTTTCATTTTGGTACTTTATGCTTCAAAATTATCATTTTGGCTTTTCCAGTTTCATTCCGTTTTCATATTTTCCTTGCCATCCATTTCCATTTGTAATCTAGTGATACTTGGCATTGTATGAGTGATGTGTCTTAATGGATAACCCTTATCTGGCACTAATAGTTACATTACCAACATAAATGAATGGTAGGGCCACTGTATAAACAAAATCAAACATGAGGGCAATATGAAAAATTTTGAAATGCAAAAATGACGAAAGTAAAAACAGCCCCGAACTATAAGGATCAAAAGTGTTGTTTAGTCTTCTATCATTAACACATGTTTCATATGAATTTGCAGAAACCACACATTTTTACTTAAAAGTCATTTTTTAAGTGGTAACAAATATTTTTTTTGGATAAATAAGGACCTATATGTATAAAAAAACTGCTTTATGCAAAGGAGCACAAATTAAGACCAATAACAAAAATTTAACATGTAATACATTATGTGATGCAGTTCACTTCTAAAGCTAGCCGTTACTAGTGCTTATGTTGTATGATAAGTAGTTCCTTTTTATATTTAATGGCCTTTATCACTTGTAACAGAAAGTTAGTTAGCTAATAAGTTGTTAGTGATAAGTGCAGTAGCTTATTAGTTAGTTAGAGAAGTTTTTTAGGCTTTGGCCAATCACATAGCAGCCACATGGTGGGTTCTTGTAACTAACTCAGTAGCTTGCTTATATAACTATAAATAATCAAGGCTGCCCACATTGTAACTAGTTGAATTTGAATCCAAGAAATCTCTGCCTATGAGGTATTATTCCAAGAGTGTGTCTTTTGAAGAATTACTTCATTTTTTCTTTTCTCTAAGCAGCTTAGCTTTCTAAAACATCTTTCTTTACACCATTTTTTTCCTCCATCATTATGTGCCCTTAGGTGTATACACTAGTAGATCTCTATTGGGAAAAAATGACAGTAGAAAAAAAGTAGAGAAAATGAAAGATAAAAGAGAAAAAGAAAAGGCAAAAAAATGGAACGAAAAGCTTTATTCCGATACACAAATGAGGACATGTGATGCTGTGTCCAATCTCTCTCACTAGTTCTTATGGTTAGAAGTTACGTGATGTTCTCTGCATATCTTGCCCCTTGTTTTTTCCCATTATACCATCCGTTTCTATTGAAAGTTATGAAAAAAAGTAGGTAAACCAGTTTATTCTCATTCTAATGCTCCATTTGTTTGGAAAAAAAAAAAAAATAGTTTCCTGAGGACGAAAACATTTTCTAGAAAAAAGATTTGTTGTCCTCTATTTGGTTGCAACTTTGAAAATGATCTTGAAAACATTTTTATGTTGTTTGTGACATAGGACGAATTGGGGAATTTGTCTAGGTCTGTTTGTGGTGAATAAAGGTTAATTTAAAAACAGGGTTAAAGGTGGTTTGATGAGTTATTTGATGGCTATTTGATAGAATAAAGTATGTAGGAAATTAGGGTTTTGACAGGTAAAAGAAAGGGCTTGAGGAATTTGTCTATGTGTGGTTGTGGATTTGTGATGGGTTAAGATTTAGAAGAGTTTTTAGAAATAGATTTAGAATTTTTGAAGAAAGGGTTAAAAAATGTGGTTTGATGAGTTATTTGATGGCAATTTAGTAAAAGAAAGTATGGTGGAATTTAGGGTTTTGATAGGTAAAAGAAAGGGATTGATTTGGATTGTGAGGAAGAAGAAAAAGAGAGATCGTTATGGTGATTAGGGACTGTATGAACGCTACCTTAAGAAAGAGAGAGAAGAACCCACAAAGACCAATGTGTCTCTCTACTCTTAACACTCAATAACTTTATTATTCAACTCTAACTTTTTTGTGTACAATAAAACACTTAAATAGAACCTACTTTTAACTTCTCATGGTAGAACTAGGACTTCTCATTGGGCTGGGTTGACACTAATGTGTTTGAATGGGTTTTGATATTGGGCCTAGAGAAGATTGAGGCTTTTAACAAAGTCTCTTTGATCAACCCAACATGTTCCCTGGAGGTCAATGACCAAGAATCGATTGAAATTATTAGGTATTCTCAGAGTAGTACGGAGATGCAATTCTATGTCTTCTCATATTCACAGTTGACCTTATTATGAATTTAATTTAGTAGGATTCACCATAAATGTGAATCAAATGAGCAATCAATAACACAAATTTACATTTAAGTTTGCATGTGTGTATTCTACATGCAAGCATGTATTCATATGAGTATTTGTGTTCACATATATGCATTTGAACTAATATTAAAACCAAGATAGAATCCCTAAGGACATTGAATCAAACAACAAATATTTAAGGAATATTCACCTCCACATAGTAGCTGAATGCAAGTTTGCTGATTAACAGCATAATCCAAAACAGTGTATACCTAAGTATAAGAAGATGGAATTCTATTAATTGAAAAGGCCACCTCCAAATCAAAGCAGAAATCATAGACCAGATTTTAAAGGAATAGCACAAAATTGGGAAAGAAAAGCTCCTTTGAACTAATCCAGGGAGAAAAGAAAAAAGAAAAAAGAAAAAAAATCTTTTTCCTTACTTCAGCAAAGAGAACATATCCTCATGCATGCCCCTTCCTATGTAAAGTTTTGGCTGCAAAAAAATCAAAATAGGCAAAAGAATACTCAAAAGAGAGATTGAAAGGGGGGAAAAAAGGAGGGAGCAACAAGAAGAAGAAAAAGCAGAAAACATAAGTGACAATGTCAGACATGCTTGCCTGAGCCCACCACATAATAAGAGTGAGAATTCGCCAGTTTGAACGCTCCATGTGTCTCCGTAAAGGTGGAAGGAAAAACAGTATAGCAGAGAGGATATTGGGTATCAAATAAAGTGCAACAGCATATCCATAAAATAAATGGTTCCTCCAATCCCCAGCCCAGCTACTGAAAAATTTCACCAATCCTGTTGGGTTCTGCGCAGAACTGAAATAACCAATTGGCAGAACCAAAGCCCATGCAGCTGCTACTGCAAACTTCAGAAGGTATTGTAGTATTTGGCTGAATTTCAAACTCTTCCAGGCATTCCAACTAAGAATTATATCCAGACTGGCTGCAGAGCAGATACAGAGAAGATGAGAGAGCACCATGAAACCCCAGTCAAACCCCTAGAATGACATTCAAACAGGATATAGATGCTATTTTAAAACTAACTGCTGCACAATAACCAATACAACAGTTTCAAATAGTTATAAAAATATAAGACCTCTATTTTGTGAACGTCCACCCAAAGTGCCACCAAAGAATTAGTTACATGGAGAAATAACACCAGTACCTTGGAAAAGATTAAGAAAAGCAGAAGTAATGAAGATGCTCAAAACAATTCTAAAGACATCTGCATCGAAAAAAGCAGCAAGGGATCCAGACGGACTCCATGCAACAACTAACATTGCCTGAAAATCAGAACTAATTCAGATGAGTAAATTCCAACCAGAGAAGAGTCAACAAGTAAGAAAACCTTTTTAAATAATAAGCTACCTGGAAAGCCAATATAAAAAATATCCACATTCGATTAAAACTTCTGTAAAGGTGCAAAAATGTGCGGACTTCAACGAAATTTGTTTTAGGCTTTCGCTTTCCAGCACCAGCTTGATTAACTCTCTGCCAAATACAAATGAACTATGACAATATTCTTTTAGAAAAAGCCTACGCTACACACATGTATGCAAATCTATGTTGTATGTGTAAAGACTTGCATGCACACAATAATGTCCAACTCATTAAAATAAGACAAGAATGAAAATAATTATTTCATAAAATAACATAAAATATACAAAAACATGACTTAATTACAAGTTATTAACTAATTTAAAATAATTAAAATAAAAAAGATAAGTACCACATTTCCAGTTTGCACACTATCTGAATGAATGAAAAAATCTGCTTTGGGGTTCATTGGCCACCCTAGCTTTAAACACCTATCAGACCTAGAGAAAAGGAATATGTTATTTTTCAGCTATTTAGTATCTGTTAGAAGTAAGAAACAGAATTAAATATTCAAGAAACTCACCAGAAGTACTCATTTAAATCATCATAATTTCTCCATCCTGAATGGCTTGCCTTGCCTCCTTTGTTTCTCTTAACTTCCTTTTGCATTGAATGGAAGTCAAATTTCAGATTGAAACATGTAGCAAAAACTAATTCAGGCAGTACAAGATCATAATTACCTTGAGCAAGACCTGGTAGATAGGGGTTATAACTTCCCTCAAAAAAGATTCTTCATCACGAGCTGCTTCTTGATATGTTTCTCCACTAACAGGGTGGAGATTGCTAAATAATACCCCATGTACCTCGTGTGCCATCTTATGCAATTAGAAAAACAAGAGTTATTTTAACATACGAAATGTTTTTGAATCAAATAAAATTATGATAAAATCATAGGTATAAGATAATTACTTTATATTACATAAAGTTGTCTATATTCTTAAAAGAAGACGGATTAGTGGATAATTTATATACTCAACCCAGAAAATAAATTGGTATCTAGAAAAGAAGAGTAATTTAATTGTTTTTACTAAGTATGTAGTTTAATAAACATATTTGTTGGGAGATTGTAAATAATATTATGATGCTATTTACAATATCCAACCAAATCAAAAGCAAAAAAAATTGCTCTATTTTTGCTGTAACATCATCTAATTGTAGATTTGCAATTTCAATTGTCAAATAAGTGTGAATTTAAATAAACATATTGAATTTTTTAGGTTAAGTGCACCATAATCTCTCTCTCTCTCTCTCTCTCTCTCTCTCTCTCTCTCTCTCTCTCTCTCTCTCTCTCTCTCTCTCTCTCTCTCTCTCTCTCTCTCTCTCTCTCAATAGTCATACTAATCACACTTGCACAATACCTCAAAAGGGAACAATGATCTCATGCAATTCAAATCTACACAATCTTGATATGGTATCAAAATTTCCTCCTCTCAAATCCTTAATGCCCTTATCAAGGGAACTTGCCTTGTGTTGCAGTAACTACAACTTGTATGATATTCTTAGGTTGACTCTGATACCATTTGTATTAATCTAACGACATACTAACCACATTTTTCGATACACCAAAAAAAATATACACAAATGGGACTCCCCATACCCATTTATAAAACTCTAATCAACTTAGTATGTGCCTGATATAGGACTCCACAAACACCCATGCAATGGCCTCACACACAAAATCCTAATGGATACCTCTCTCTCTCTCTCTTTCTCTCTCTATGAAGAACATAATCATCAATGTTAAACACAATCATCAATGCTATATGGTGAAAGATTTCCAGCACTCAAAGTTGCTAGTTGGTAGTCTTAATTTATATAAAGTTGATATTAGTAATTTATTAGAGAAAGAGTTTTAGTTATTATCTCCTTTATTGAATGATAAGAAACAAGTTTTGTTAAAACTTACTTTAGCAATTTCTTGTAAACTTAATGTACTTTGTACAATATCATTAACCAAAATTTTCTCACTCATTATCTACCTTCCACACTTAACTAGTCAGTGTTTTTGTTCTTTTGAGGTTCATTTACTTGGGTTTAATGCATGGTTTGAACTCATTTGGTTTTAAGGACTATGTTAAGTTTTAGAAGGTTTTTACCTATAAAAGTGATTGCAGTTTTCTCAATAACTATCCTAAGGTAATGAAATTCCTTGTCTGATAAGTTCCAAACTACATAAAAGGTATAACAATATGGGCATTGTCGTAGAAGGAGACTTGGTGATATAGACATGTCTGTGATATAAACAAATTTTTTATATATATTTTTGATGCAGATATAGTTTTGTTTAATTTATTTCTTAAGTTGAATAATAAATCAATAAAAATAAATTATCAACAATTAGCACCATAAAATATAAAAAAGGAATATCCAATTAGAGAAAGAAAATGAAAAAGAGTGAATGAGTGATGCTGTTTCAAATTTCATCATATAGCTTTACAAATTGATATCTTCACTTTCAAATTAAAAAAAAAAAGAAATTAAAATTTTATTTATTATATTGTTGATACTAACAATGTCAATTTGTAAATCAGTACCGAATTTTGTAGGCAAACTAGACAATGTACTCTTAAGTAATGTCAATCTACCACCCTTTGATAAATATAGCTTCTTTCACCCAGCCAACTTCCGCTCATTTTTTTCTAGAATAGGATTCCAAATTAAAAGTGATTTATGAGAAGCCCCCAACAACATTCCAAGATAAGTCATAGGCAAAGTCCCCATCCTACAGCCCAAAATCTCTGCCCCCAATCGAATTTTTTTGTGTTGGGTTTTTACTTAAGCAACAAAATTGGATATTAACGGAATTTCAAATTTTGATTCTCTTTATTTTTCTTTTCTTTTTTATCTTATTTGTTTTAGAGGAAAATAAAGGACTTCAAATTCTAGGCCACACAGTAGGGTGGCATTAGAGTAGAGTACTCTACAATCCACATTCATTTATTAACTTCCGTAACATTTATTTTTCTTATCTTTTCTTAGCAGCCAAACTAGTCATAAATGAAAACCAAAAATGAAATCCCTAGTCTCACAATCACATTAACAAATTTGAATCAAACAAAACATGCACAGTGAATCAAATCTTTCAGAATTTTCTTTTTTCGCTTCTTAGTTCAATTTAAGTGTGATTTGAGTTCGTTAGATTTGGTTGAGAGAAAACAGTTTTGAGAGTGTGATTTTTGCATTTTGAATTTAAGAACAACAAACAGGGCCTAAACTCAAAACTTAGCATAACAAAAAGACCTTATGAACTTAACTATTCCCTGAGATTGGCTTTGGGCCCTTCTTGCACAACTTAGGTGGAGGGTAAAGAGAGCCTCCTTCTAGGGCCCAAGTTGTTAGTGAGATTCTAGACTCCTTCAAGTAATTGGTATTTCTTGTTTAGAACTGATAAATTATTACATGTCCAAAAACTTAAGTTATTAGGAAAGGGTGAATTCACCCATTTGACTATTATTCTAACACTTCCACCCACAAGTAAGAACTCCCCCTTAATAAGTGAAGTTGTTAGAAATGGTGAATTCACCAATTTTACTATTATTCTAACACTTCCCCTCATGAGTGAGCACTCCCCCTTAATAAGTGAGGCTCAACATGTAAGATGTTTAACTGTTTAAATGGGAGGTAGAGCGTGACTTTAGGTAGGATAGAATGAATGAAAAGAATTCATGTGGCTGACCCACTCTAATCTACAGATGATCCATAGCTGACTTCAAATTTTGAGATTAAGGCTTTGTTGTTGTTGTAAATGGGAGGTAAAGCAAACAAAGATTTTGAACTTAAGACCGCCTACTTTGATGCCATAATAAATACAATTGTCCAAAAAAAAAAGAGAGTGATTTATCATGGTATTAGACAAGGTAGTGCTAAATTCAAACCTTGTCTCCACTCTATTTCCCATTTATTAAAAAAATCTTATAAATCCCACATGTCAAACCCAACCGCTTAAAGGGAAAAATGATCCCACACGTTAAGGGGAGTATTCGAATAATATTTAAATGATTCAATTCTTTCCTTCCTAATAGTTTTAAGGTTTTAAGTGTTAATAATAAATTTTAAATAAATAAATAAATATGACAAAAACAGTTCTAGGTGATTGGGACAAGACAAGAACCCTATAGCTTAACCGGCATTTCTTGATATTTCCAACAAAAACGTCCAGAGCTCAAATCCTCCCTCCCCCAACTATCGAATTATCCACAAATAAAAGGTGTTTGGGACAAGCATAAATGCTTGATTTGTGCTGCAGCTCCTGTTGGATGTACGGACCTTGGTGCAAAACCAAGTTCCTTTCTGTCTTCTATCTCTCTCCATACTTTCTACATGTCGTGTTTTATCCTCCCATAAGTATTCCCGTCCCAAATACAACCAAAAACCTAATTTTAGTCGCCTGTGAAAGTTACCTAACCTGGAATCCTCAATTAGCCAGGGAAACTATCTACCTGGTAGTTTAGTGCTGATTTTAAAAAAGCTCATGCAACAGATTAGTATCAGAGGATATGTTCTAAGTTCTATGTCAATCTCTAATGATTTGAATGCATAAGGATAAAGATAATATAATAAGTTGATTTATATAGAGCTAAGCAATGGCAAGAACAGAGATAAATCTCACGATTAAAAGAATAAATAATTTAAAAAAATCTAAGGATTCACGATAACATTAAAGATAGTAATAATAGAAGCTTTGTTAGTCAGCTAGTGCAATTAAAGAAAAAATATGATAGCATAATGGGAAGTGTATACTTGAATAAGAAACATACATTATGGAAGATGAAGCAAAGGCATTCAGGCATGAATCGGACATTTGAAGCTTCACCCCATATGAGAAGATAAAGTGCAATATAAATAAGGTCTACTTGCTTTGTGTCACAACCTCGAGGAGTCCTGTAAAGTGCACACAGGAAAAAAAATGTGTAAGTGCTAATGTGGTAAATATCGTTTGGTACCAAGTCTAATAGAATTGTAACTTTTTAGGCTTATGATCTGGACAGCAAAAAAATCACTTACTTATTATATTTTTCAACGCGCAAATAATGACACCACGAAGTGTAATTCTTTAAAATCTTATTCTTCAACTTCTGTACAGTGACATTATCCAGCTGCAATAAGCTTCTTATCAATCTTTAATATATAATCACATAAAGATGAAACTTAAGGAAGTTACTGACAAATAGAGAGAAATGAAAATCAAATAACAGGCATTCCACCGCAAATAGTAATTATGATTTTACCCCAGTATGATCACTTTCCTTCTTCCCTATGTGCATATTGGCAAGGAGCAATATTAGATGTTCCCTCTGGTTTGCTACATTCCCTTTCTTCATGCCCCAAAAAGATCCAAAAAAAAAACAAAAACTAGTCAGCTGTACTGATATTTCGCACATAAATATTTCATATGAACGAATAATATAACTAGTAGCACAATAGAATGAAGGATCATTGCTAAAGTCACCCTCACAGGTATAAGATCCCAGATTTTACACAAAGAAGGAATTAAAGTAAACAGTATAGGTTCCTCAGATATAAGTCCTTAGCAATGGAAAACATTAAAAGTTCATTTGTGTCAGTGTGTGTGTGTGTGCCCACACTCTTACACTCTTGAGAGAAAACCCTTCACATTGCAAGGATTTGAAGAAAATAACAATTTACTAGTTGTATTTCATATTTCCTTTAAAAGAAATATCATTTTAGTGGAAACAAATTAAAAAACACTTGTGGGACTTCAAGTCAAAATCCTTGAAAAATGCAAAAAGAAACCCTTGAACTGCTTGGTTAGTTTCTGGATTTAGTTAACAGAATGCATTACATTCTATAAAAGGTTAGAAGGGACAATTGAGAGGCAGGTCATGTTTTAGTGTTAAATCTAGACCCTTCTTAAGTCTATCTTTGAGTGTGCTGTAATCTGTGACAGCAGACATTAAATCAAGATTCTTTTGCTTTTTTCATTGTTCTCTCAATACTTTTCACAACATGTAATAATATACATTGTTTGCCAAGATAACTAAGTTTCTTTTAAGAGACCTTAACATAATCCTACAAGAGGGTCATTAGGACAAGCAAAAAGTACAATTTCTCCACCACACAATTTCCCTGTTATTCAGCCTCTCTAATAGCTTCTTTATTAGTTTAAAATAATAACAATAATATGTTTAAAATAATAACAATAATATATATATATGTATATGTATGTATGTGTGTGTGTGTGTGTGTGTTAATGAAGAAGTTGTGGTCCAGTGGTATAAGCTGCACCTCCATTGAGGGAAATCCAAAAACCTGGATTACAAATTCTTTTTAGCAACTTAAATCTGTTGCAATGGAAGCCTACACAATGGGCCATGCTTAGGGTAGGCTTACCAGCCTATGATAACTAAAAAGTAGATATGAAATAAAATTTAAAAGGAGACATTCAAGACACGTCTTACCTGAAATCCAAAGATTGATGAAAGCCAACCAAGTATGTCATTGATAGATTTAACCCTCTCTGTTGACATTACTGGACTGTCATCAGGGCCACCGTGAGTCATACGGATTCTAGGCATTGGAAGCTTGTCCACATTACGTAGTGCATTAAGTGCTGCTTTGATCTATATCATTATTTAAAAATCAGAAGGAAGAAAGATAACTAAGGTGAAATTGAAGGATTAGTTAGAACTGGTCTAATGAACACAAAAATAACCAAGATTACATAAACTGAATTTTAACAACCTCAGGAAATTCCATAATTGCTGGTTTAACCCCAACTGCATACAGTGGAAGAATGTTATAGTGTTCACACTGTTCCTTCTTCTTCTCGACATCTTTGGCATATCTTTCTGTCTGTGATGACAAAATGAATTGAAGATCAATCAATATTTTCAGTATTTTCCACACCAAATGGGTACTAAAAGAATTCCTGTCAGGAAACCAAAATTAGATAAACAAAACCTTTTCATCTGTTTTTCTAGCAGGTACAACTGTCTTCAGCACCTCATACAATACAGATGCAATCTGAAAAATCTTAGCCATCTCCTCACTTCATCAGTGGAAAAAATAAAATTATAAAAAAGAATAATAATATTTGAATAATGTGGTTACAAAAATTTAGGCATGTCAACAGTTCAAACTTCAAAGTCAAGCCTCACGGTTTTTTTTTATATTCCCCGTCTATGATATTTTCCCCATAGAATCTCTGGTAAAACAACTGAATTTCTTTTGGATCGTTGCTTGCAAGGATACACTTTGTTTCTTCTTCTTCCTGCAAAGGAGATTTTGAAAGATTAAAAATAATTTTCATTCACACTTAGAACCTGTGAAATAAAATATGGAGTTTAGTCTTCACAGTCATAAAGTTTAATATTTTAAAAGTTGTGACGAGACTATAATTATTTTTCAAATTTCAATTGAAGTCAATTTTCATTTTAAAAATTGCACGCTTATAACCTTTTTCATAAAAGTTAACTGTGTAAATAACATCAGATATGGTATTCAAGCTAGATTAAGGCATGAACAAAACAAACACAAAGAGTTGCAACTTCTTACATTATAAACTATATGCAATAAGAGAGATATGGACAATTATGCAATAAGATGTTGAGATTAACAATAATAAGAACAACGCGACTAAAAAAGTAACTGCCGATTAACTTTTATGAATATCCTGCAGCTATTATTAAATTTAAAAAGGTATTACAGCATGGAGGCTAAGATGAGAATTCAATTTTATATGTCTGTAGTAGTAGTAGTAGTCACAGAACAGTATTACAGTAACAACTAATAACACTCTCTCCTATTATATTATATTATGTGTCATGAAACGAGAGGAAATTGGAATGAAATAGAATTATAGAGAAGTACTATTTCAAGTCTGTGAATGAGATATGTCTTGAATTGGTGAACACCGTGTCCAGTTGAATTTGGATCCATGTAATGCGTCTTCTCAAACGCATGGAATCGGCCTAATTGAACAAACAAAAAAATCATAATATATTTTGAAGAAATTAAAGGCAATTAATTAAGAAAGAAAGGAATGGCGGTTAGTTACAGAGATAAGCGACTCAGGGATTCAATTGCTGGATCTCATTGGCGACGTGGAGAACAGGGATGATAGGGGTGAGGGAGGAGGGGATGAGCTCACTGTCGATCACTTTCTCATCATTGTTTTGGTGATCCACCATAGGCGTCAGTGCCTGTGTATAACTTTGAGATAACAGCAGCTTCAATTTCGAACCCCTGCACGTACTCGCCATCTCTCAATCCAATCAATTTGGTTTTTTCTCCAATTTCGATCTTCTTCTTCTTCTTCTTCTTCGAGTTGAGAGAGAAAAAAAAAGTGAGAGAGAAAGAGAGAGAGGGTTGTAATGTAAAGCTCGGTGTGCTGATCATATTGGGGTATTAAAGAGAGGTAATTTGGGAGAAGAGTGGGGCAAGGGATTTCTCTGGATGGAAGAAACGAATTAAAGTAAACACATTTGTTGGATTTTTGCTTTCTCTCTTTTTGTTTTGTTTTGCTTTGTTTTTCGTTGCATTTTTCTGTGTTTTTTCAAAGCGCAGAGAAAGAATAAAGTTTGATAAAACAATTGACTGTGAGTGGTGATAGCCGTGAAGCTTTTCATTTCTTTATTCTCTGATAGGGAGGAAGCTATAAAGTGGCGGGAACTGTGATGCGATGACTTTTGAGGAGAAGAATAATATAAAAAAGTGGGAAATTACGTAGGAAGCCCTAGGGTTTTGATTATTGTCAATTAAAGGTCCAAACTTATGAAACCCTTTCAATTTTAAAATTATTTTCATCTTTGTCATTCATTTTCGTTATTTTGACATATAACAAAGAAAAATGTTAGGTTCATAATATTTTTACAACAAATTATAAGTGGTAAATTGTTATTGGTTTTAATTTGAATCTACAACTTAATTTATTTTTTTGCCCACCCATAACAATCAATATATAACAACCCACCACTTATAATTTGTTATGAAAATGTTGTAGATATACATTTCTCTAGAACAAATAATGAAAAATATAAAACTATTTTCAATTTTTTGGCATTCACTTTCTTATTCTTATATTTCTTCTAAAAAAAAACCTTCTTACTCTTTATCGAATTTTTATCTCTAAATAAAGACGCCTCTCTATAATCTTTTTGTCGTTTATGTTCTATGGTTGCCAAATGGATTTATGAACAGATGAAAAATACAAGTTTAATTAATGATATCTTGCTTATATATATTTTGTTAAGGGAAAAAATAACAAATTAGAGATAGATAAAAGTTTCAAATTAAAATGATTATATAAATTTGGGATTTTAAGTACCCAAATTCATATGACCTAAATTGAAATATAATAAAAGCTCTGTGTTGTTTTATATAATTCCCCCACCCCTCCCCAATAAAGTAAAAATAAGAAGGGAGATATATGTCTCAAACTATCTAGTGTTTTTTTTTTTCTACTTTTCACTCCTCCATAGTCCACACACTATTGGAACTTGAATTACCATGGCTACTGTCACCAAACTTGCCCTCCAATAGGCCATCGTTAAGGAATTTAGATTGTACTCATTTCAATTACCAAAGTCGTAAGAGCCTAATATTGTTATTTATTTATCACTATCCTCCTATCAGGATTGGGTAAATAAATAATATATATAAAAAATTAATTGAAACCGTAAGTTGGGGTTGGCTGTAATACCCCCCCCCAAAAAAAGAGGGACTTAACAAGAGGGGTATTTAAGTAAATCTCTTTGTGGAGTCAATTTTATAATTGATATTACTAAATGGTTTTTAGAAAATAAGGTTGAATTGTAAAAAAAAAAAAAAAAAGTTGAAACCCTAGCTATATATAAGCTAATTAAGTCAGCGTATAATGACAGATATTTTGAGAGAGAAGACTACTCAAAATACTCAAGTAGAGAAAGATTGACTACACACTTAGGGTCCGTTTGGGAGTTTATAAAGGAATGAAATGGAATGATCATTAATGATCATTAATGGAATGGAATGGAAGAGCCTAAGAATCTCATTCTTTGTCAAATCTAAGCTTTATTTTGAATTAGAGTATTTTTTTTATTTGGGTATTTTTGGCAAGTAGTGAAACTATTTAAATATTTAATGATTTTAATGATGTAAACAAAGAAGGGTTTAGATTTATATTTTCGGTAATTTGGACGCTAGGTACTTGTAGATTTTTCTATCTCGGTATTGTGATTCTTTTTCCTATACCCATTGTTGTGTCATGCGTGTAAGTGTCGATGGAAGTTGTAGAAGGTGAGGCATGGTGAGTTCGGTTCTGCACAAGTTTCTGCCTTAAGAAGTTGTACCGAATTGTGGATTTGGTGAATAAGGAAAGTCATGGTGTGGGCTTGAAGTCTTTGACAATTAAAAAAAAAAAAAGAGCACAAGATATAGAAGATGGGTCTAGGTGGTGTCCTTCATAGATTTACTTTTGACCTTATATGGCTGTGTATAGTGTAATATATAGGCTTTTTTCCTAGAGAACTATTAGCGGTAGGAAGTAAATGAAATATATATTATGAATGTGTGTATTTTTGGTGTGAGATAATAATGGAAAATTATTAGATATTTTTAGTAGTTTCTCTTTTGGCCGGATACCGTTATAAGTTTTTCTTAAATTATTTGACGATTGAATGAATGGTATTTGTAAAATTGTTTTAAGTGATATCTAAGGATTTTAGGAAGTGTTAGGGAGAAGTTCCTTTTGGTTTGACTTTTGGAAGTAAGTAACCTTATCTTAATTGGTTTTATTTTGCGTACTTTAATTACTGAAAATTGTTTATAATTGTTACAATTTTATTTTAATTATTTTAGCTACATTGATTTAAAGTAAAGAATAAAGAATTATCACAAATATATTTGATTATTGAATATATAATATTATATATGAATATATATATATATATATATATGTATTTGAATGAGATATATGTTAGTTTGAACTATGATTTGATATATATGATTTTGGACAATTTGACTATGTTTTAACTTTGATACTCAGCCAATGGGGGTTATTCATTGGTACTGAAGCTAGTTCTATCTGGAGCATCATGAACCTATTGTATTTCTGGACCCATCTAATGGGGGATATATATTAGCACGAAACTAATTTCATTTGAATCTGATGCCTAGTCATAAGGATATAGTGTGATCACAGTCATAAAGATTGTTAAGAATATGAATTTTGTTTGAATATTTGAACTGTTTTAAGTCCTTAAAACGGCTTATGTGTTTTTGGAACCTATTATAAATTATAGCTTTGATATATCAATGGTGTGGGGATTCTCCACTTCAATTGACCTTTCCGATTGTGTTTAGGATTGCCTCCAATAAAGGGGCATCGGTGGCCTCTTCTTTTTAACGGTTGGGGATAGAGGAACGGAGAACCTGGGATGTTCGTTTCAATTGGAGACCAAATGATTGGCAAATGAATGGTGTGAATGCATTTCTCTGTACTTTGGGCTCTAATTTTACCTCCAACTGAGCATGGAGATCGTATGCGATGAAAGTTGTCGAAGAATGTGGATTTTGATATACGATGGTTTTATAATAAGTTAAGAGGACCCTTGCCCATTATATTTCCTTGGAAAGGTGTTTGGAAGGTTAAGGCCCCTCGGCATGTTTCTTTATTTGTATAGACTGCTGTATAGGATAAAATCCTTATAGGTGACAATTTGAGGGGTAGAGGGATGGACTTTGTTGACTGGTGCATTATGTGTCGTTGTAATGAGGAGACGGTAGATCATTTGCTACTGCATTGTAGTAAGGCTTACCGGTTGTGGAGTTTGGTGTTTAGATATTTTGGGATTTCTTGGGTCTTGCCAAGATCATTTGCGAATACTCTCTTTGGTTGGTGGAATTGGCCTAGAAAGCATTCATCTAGTATTTGGAATTTAGCTTCACTGTGCTTAATGTGGTGTCTATGGAGTGAGCAAAATTGGAGGACGTTTGAGGACATGAAAAGTTCCGATGATCAGTTATTGGCTTCTTTTAGTAGCTCTTTTTTTTATTGGTCTAGGGTTTGGGGACTCGCCTCTTGTAATTTCTCCTTATGTTCCTTAGCTCCCTTCATTGTAATTAGTATCTTTTCTTTCTATTTTTTTTTATCATCTTTGTCTGTAATTTTTATCTTTGCCTTATGATTTTCTGCATGAGGTAGTATTTTTTGAATATACATCTTTATTACTTATCAAAATGTGTATATATATATGTGTATATATATATATATGGAAAACTGATTATTTTCTAATCCATTTATGATATATTTGTAAGATTAAAATATTCGATCTATGTACAACTTTTTATTTTATAGATCTATTTGCTTGATAGAATTTATTAGGACTTTGGTTACTTATTGAGTTGTCAACTCACCCCCCTTTTTCCCCTCTAGTTTCAAATTGTGAAGAATAGCAAGTTTTGAGAGTCTTGCTGTTGTGTTGCGAGCATGAAAGGAGATTAGTGATTTTGGGATTAGATGATCTTGTAATAGTCTTATATCTTTTGGCCAATTGACACTATGTACATGAGGTTTGGATTTTGTTCTTTTTGAATTATTGGAGATCTATTCATAAAGAAATTGTTGAGGTATTTTGGATTTATTTAATATAATTTTTTAGGATAAATTTTAGTTGCTAAGAAGGCCTTGCACACTTGTAGGGTGCTCACTTTTTAAGCATGCGGCCGTTGTCACCTGCCTATCTTATAGTTGGGTTTGGGGCGTGACACTGTGCAACCATAATTTTATAATATTATTCCAAATTTAGAAATTGCAAGTATTTAACGTTGAACGAGGAAAACTGTAAATTTATGTAAGACTCAATGTATTATTTTTTTACATGTCCTAGTATTTCCTCAAGAACCAAAGTGGAGGCAACCAAGCAAAGAGTCTTGTAACTAAACTAACACTTTTTAATTTTTTTAATATGGACATTTAGAGTTCAAATCCCGGCTCTCTAATTGCTTTAACTAGCTCTTCTCCTTAAATAAAAAATGGAGGCAACTATAGTCAATATATAGCAAACTAAAGTTAAACTATGATGCCTTTATTATCAATAAATAATTGTTCAAATTTATTGTGAAACTATGCAATATTTTTATGATGTAAAAAATTGGTATATTAAAATAGGTCTACGATTTAAAAAAGAAAGAAAAAAAAGAAGTTCTACTTGATTTAGTAGAAAAAGATTATGAACGCATTCATTATAGTCAATGATTTCACCATATCAATTGTGATATAGTCTATTATTATAGATACATATTCTTAGACCATGAAGGAAAGTAGGTGCAAGTTAAAATTACTCATACTATGGAAGACAATAAGGACTAGTCTTCCAATGGTTAGTGCATAATAATCTTGGCTATCATTCCATAACAAGATTTATGCACATTTAGCGTTGGCCTCCTTAATAAATCTATCATGACATTGTCAATAGGTTGACAATAATAAGAAAGTGTATGCATACCTACAATATGCCATTTTTAATAATTTTTTTTTATATATATAACAAATCTAGACGGCAGAATTGTGAACTTGACCTCTTAATTAGAGGTATTGTTGAGTTATAGTAATTATGGATATGAACGATAGAGGTAGCATCCATGCACTAGTATGGAGTTGTGTAAATTAAATTGCTTATTAATGAACTTGTTTATTAATGAATGTAACAAATTTGTTACTTGAATTGTCATTACAATCGGGATAGAGAGAAGATTTTATGGTTGGTCATGTCATTTCTAAAAACTATAAGAGGTCACACGTGCAAGGTTTGTGAGAAGAGAAAAAAAAAACTTATATTAATTCTAACTAGCTAGGGGGAGTATCCGGATTGCTTATAAGATCATTGAATAACATAATCTAGTAAGAAAATTCTCACATTTTGTAGTTGATTTTTGTTACACATGCTTTTGATATAATTGTTAATTCATAAATGTATTATATTTGTATCTCTTTTGTCTAGTATAATTTCAACATTTTTTCTTCACATAGCGTCATTTAGAAACAAGATTTGCATGAAACATCATTAGCGACTAGTTTTACTGCTAAATTGTATTGACAAGGGATAATTGTGACCATGGACCATGCATACGCTGCCTTAAAGCTAGAAGACACTGTCTTTGAAACAAGTACAAAGTAGCACCATTTACAAGACAAGATACACTGTTTAGGGACATTGTAATTGTATGCTTTTTGACTGGCTGTGACATAAGGCTCGTCATTGGGAACTAGAGCCTAGAGGTTTGAATCGGAATCAACTAAAAAAGCTTCTCCTCTCTTTTTTTTTCGACATCTTAGAGCATCTCCAGCAGCTTCTCTATATTTTTGTACTGTTTGGACAGTAATTAGTGACATTTACCTTTTACCTACCTACTTTTTCAAATATATCTTCCAACAAATTCTGTATCCTTTCTCAATCTAATTTATATATTACTTCTTCATTCATTATTTATTCATTTTTTAACACACTTACCCCCATACCCCATCCTCATTCCTTTCTTTGCTAATTTTTTATTCTATTTTATTATTTTGCTAATGAACAATAGCACATCATATTTGGAGAATGACCGTTCATTAGCAAATTTTTTTTTGAGCTTTAAAGAAGCTATTGGAGGACTATTTTATGGTTAGAATCTCTAAAATAAAGATGATTTTGTGTTTGTCGATGCTATTGGAGATGCTCTTAGTGAGTTGGGTTTGGGCTTGTATGCTTGAATCTTATTTTTATACATATGGGTTGGTCTTTTACTCTTTTAAGACATATGCATGATTTTACAACTACAATGGCCCAAATGATTTAACTAGCCCATTATAAGCATGAGTTTTTATTGGGAAAGACCATAAGTCACAAAAAAAAGGGTGAAGGAATCCATTAGCTTTGATTCCTTGATATGAGAAGGTATCGGGCTTGAAGTACAATCCATGAAGTATAAGGGACATGGACCATGAGCTCAATGTGTGATGTGGCAAAATGTCATAGGTTGTGAGCCAAATTTTATAAGTGGCAAGATATAGGTCTTGAGCCCATTTTGTGAATTAGGAAGATTAGGGTTCAAGCCCATTTCATGAAGTGAGGAGAAATAGTAGACCATGGGTCCAATTTATGTAAGATAAATAAAAACTTTGCGCTTTATCCGCGAAGTTGAGATATAATGTGGGCTATGAGCTCATTGCATCATGTAAAGAAGATGTGGATTATAGACCCATCTTATAAAGTGAAGAAGTTTATAAGCCATTAGTCCAATCCAAAAATATATGGATTTTTGGTAATAAAATCTAGCCTGTGAAATTGGATAAATTTTAGGTGTTTTTGAGCATTAACCAAAATAGCCTAATACCCCTTAATTTTTGCATAAGTAAAAAAATGCGTTGCCTAATAAAATAGCACCATGTGAGCTTACAAAAAAGGTAAGCTTGAACAACCTCTGGCCACATTACACATTGATTGAAGTCTTCTCATCCATTAGCTCCTTTCATAGATCAGTGTAGTTTTATGAAGCGTCTAAGCATAGTTCACTCGCGTATAGTTGCATTTTGTAAACGAGCCAAATCGGGTGGGTTCAAGTTTGATTTGATTAGGTATGGATCAAATTAATGTTGGGTTAGATAATGGAAGAACTTAAATTAGTCAACCTGGTATAACCCATATTTGGTACCTCACTGAGGGCTCAAGCATTCTCCCTCCACCTAAGCTGTGCAAGGAAGGCCCAAAGCCAATCCTAGGGAATAGTGAAGCTTCATAGGGTATTTTCATTTAGGTGCAGTTAGGTAGCAATAATGATTTCATTAAAACTACCAAGAGGATATGGACTAATAAGTTCGACTTAAAAAGGCTTAGCTGTTGCAGATGTGATACTGGGAATGAAAATCTCTAGACCATTTGATGGACTTATTTCTCAATCATAATAGCATTCAAGCAATGCCCTTTCACAAAATAATACAAAGAGCAATGTCTATTTCACATACACACTTACACACTTGGTACACTCACTCACCACTTTTGCACATAAATAGTCACAGTCACGATTTTCAAGTTGGAAATCGTAATTTTAAGTGACAATTTTAGTTCAAAAAACTAAGCACCAAATGCCAAAAAGAAAGCAAAAAGAAAAAAAAGAAAAGAGAGAGAGAGAGATGAAAAACTCTAATACTATGGCTTCAAGTTGTTTTCTCCTTCATTCCAGCAAGAATCGTTGAAATCTGGAGGCCCCTACTAAATGCTTGACTAAAGAGCATGCGTGTTTGGAACTTTGATACAATTGGGAGCCAAGACAAAATGGTTATTGGCATGAAGACAATCAGTCCCATTACGTAATCGTATGCTCTTGCTAGCTCCACTAATGTATCCCAGAATCCTACCCTCTTCAATAATGGCCTGCATGCCTGCCCAACCTTGGAAGGACAAGAAAAAGGAAGAATTGACTTAGTGAATCACAATTCATCAATAGAAAAACCTCCACCTCCAAACTAAGAAATATCTTTTTAAGAAGCAAGCCACTCATGAACTAATATAAGGAATGGTCACTTAATTTCATTTAAGCACACGTTCCAAAAATGTGAAAAATCCTAGCATGTTATCATAGTTCAAACAGAAAAATTGCAACTTCAACAAATTCAAAATCTAAGTCCAGTTTGAAAATTTATGAAATGTGGAACATATAGAATATTTTGGAATTCACAACTGAAGAATCAATGGGGAAAATATTACGTCAATTACAGTAAAAAGACATGATAGCTTTCTTGGCCCAAAGCAAATAAAGGGAAGAAAAGAGCAGCATATGTTGTCACAAAAGATTATACAGAATAATTCTTTAAAAAATTGGCATAGGTTATCTAAAAACTCTTTAAGTTACTGCGTTCTTTCTAATTTAAACTTACAAGAATGAGACCCCATCCTGTGGGCGTGAAGGCAAGGATGGCAGCAAATAAATCTGATATAGTGAGCAAATGTAAAACTAAAAGGGAAGTCACAACTGACATGAAGCCAAGGAACAAAAGTGCTTTGAGAATTCGGAACCAGACCAGAAAGTTGGAACAAATACCAAGTCTTCGCCTACACATTCTTCGCCTAGCCATTAGCACCATCTGAGAGCAACATGGGAAGAATACAGGTAGCAAAATACCAAATGAACATGTATGATTCAGAACTAAATAATAATAAAAAACAGAGAAGAGGCAAGGAAAAAAAAATTGCTCAGTATAAATGTATCTGTTACTTAATTTGCTTTCCTTTCTGTTTAATTTGTAACTTAGTTTTTAAACGTTGTTAAAATATAACAATATAAGAAAGAAATAGAGAGAACATGGGACAAATAAAGAGCATAAGAGATTAACATAATTCGGCACAAGCAGCCCACATCCATGGTATAAACCCTTTAGCAGTTATATCTTTAATATTGAGTTTTGTGTGTTAAAACGTACATTTAATTTAAAGATTGTGGATTAGATTGAAGAATCATTTAAGCTAAAACAGTTTCATTACAGTGCATTTGTACGTGTTTTGCCGAATTACTTGTTGAAAGTATTGTAGAAAAGGACGAGGGAATATTTTTGGTTTTTCTAGGCTTGCCAAATGTTAAGAATATAAAGTAAAGAGAGAGAAGAAAGATTGAGATAATAATCTGAATAGTCAATATATTCTGTGAGTGTAACATTGTACTAGAAGGCCAACATAATACAATGGACCTAGGCTATCATATATACTAACACCAAACATTCATTTACGCCTTGTTTGGGAGGAGGGAATGGAATGGAATGGAAAGGAATGAAAATAATAATTTTAAAATATTCTTATATTCCCTTATTTGAGAGTTTTAATGGAGGGAATGGAAAGTCCATTCCCTTATTTGGAAGTTTAAGTAGGAGGCAACGGAATAGGTAGGAGGGAACACCCATTCCTCTCTATTCCCTTAAAACCTCAAATTTTCATTCCCCCGAAATTGTTAGGAATGGGAGGGAATAGAATTAGATTTAATGAATTTTTTACTAAAACTTTCAAAATTCCCCTATATATTCAACCCTTTATTTTAAAATAGGGGTCTAATAGTAATATTATCATAAAATGATTCCATTCCATTCCCTCCATGTTACTCCCAAACAAGATTACTTACATTCCATTCATTTCCATTCATTTATTTTAAAACATCCAATCAAGGTTACTTAATTCCATTCTTTTCCATTCCTTTCCCTTACTTAAATACATTCCATTCTTTTCCATTCCATTCCCTTCTCTTATGAACTCCTAAACGAAGCCTTAAGCTAGTTACTTTGAGATAAATTACTGTGAGTTCCATTTGCATACCTTTAGGTTGAGAAGAGCAGTCACCATAACAAACCAAGAAAGCCCATAAAGCTACAAAGAAAGTGGAGCAAAGTAAAAGTCAGACGGTTAAGCTGGTTCCATAAACCTAAATAGACTTTGGCAGTCCAACAAAAAATCCATAATTGTAGGATATAAGAAAGGACAGTGTTTGTTGCACGCATTGTGTGCATTTACACATTGCCCAAAACAATTGGTTTCAAACTCAAAACAACTAACTTCAAACTTGAAAATGTGACTTTACTTAAAGTTATGTTTTCAGTTATATTTTGGCAATTTACACATGTGCAACAGAACTTTCCCTATAAGAAATTGTTAGGTTCTAAAACTTTAGAACAATTGGCAAACCGTGAACACAAACTTGTATAGATATAGAGTCTATAAGATATATTAGACAATACTTAAGGTGCTGCAAGTTAGAATACAAAAAAAAGGAAGCTACAAGTTCAGGAATTTGAAACATGCTAGGTTCAATCGATCAAAAGACGAGTTTTGCAAAATTTCATTAAAGCACACCAGCCTGTTAAGCCCATTAAGTGATTAGGGTTTCAGATCTAATTCTTCTAGTATAAAGGAAACTCTAAGGCACGTTTTGAGTAGACTTTGGAGGTGCTCTTGTGAGATCTAAAAGGTATTGTGTCTTCTCCTTTTAAAGTCACTACCAAAATCATTCTCATACCATTAGAACCGATAGATCTAAAGTTGCTACTACAAGGTCAACAACTGCTAATAATCTAAACTTTTGAGTGAGATTTCAAAGTCACAAACTTGGGTTTTTGTCCACAACAAATTCAGATAGAAGGGTCTGTGAAATCGGAGCTGCACGTGGTCGTGTTAGTAAGTTCTACAAGAGGTAGCTTTAGATTTAGGGTTAAAATATATTATAAACTTCCATTCTATCATAGTGGATTTGTTTACCTTGAGGATAACTTGATTAAATCCTCCCCAAATTTTTTACCTTGAAACTCTTGGCTTTATTGGTTTTCCTAGGTCATCATATTACTGTTTTCTTTAATTTTCTGCACTAAGTAATATGTTTGCATGTGTTTATCCTAGATCTCATAATTAACCTAAATAACTAATTGGCTAATTCATTAGGTTAAACTAATTTGTTTTAAAAGGGGTCTAAATAGAACAAACAAAAATATTACTATTAAGTTGTTGCTGTGATAAACTATATGAAGGCGGTAGACAATAACATATTGGAAAACAAAGAAACAAAATGCAATTATTATCTCAAGCACTCTCCCCCTCATACTTGTGTAATTGAGATGTTCATGCTCTTCTCCACCATGATTCCCAACTTTTGGAAGGTGGAGTCCCATTACCACCACGATTTCCAATTCAACTCTTCCAATCCATCCAATCATCTAATGTCTTTTGCCAGTCAAATCCAAATGGATTGAACACAAAAGGAGCAAACAACCAAGAAGCAACAAGAAACCACATAGAGAAAGTGATGAATCGATCAAGATATGAAGTGTGATATGATTGCCCATAAGCTTCATATACGATCAAAAGAATAAATAGCTCCAATCCCTTCCCAAAGTGACTTCGTGAGTACAGCCTGTAGTTATCAGTAAACTTAGCATGAAAAGAAACAAATCCTCGACAGTAACTTGATATTTAGAACCTCCATGCAACAGTGTTCTACCATAAATAATGTGCTTTTGTTCCAAGCTGGAACGTAAAGAATACTGAGGCTAGTTGTAGTTTGCATGATGATAAAATCACTGAGGGCAGTATGAAATCCTTTTCCAAGTCAATTTCCATAACCATGGGCAACATTAGCAATAAGCCAAATTGGAAAACAGATTGGGTAACCAAAGCCTCTTCTAGTGCCTTGCTCTGATGTATGTTTGGATTGCTAAGGATCTCTTTCTCAATTCCACTCAAAACCAAGTACATACGCCTATATAGAAATACATATACAGTAAGCATGGTTAACTGAAACAACAAAATATCCAAATGAAGCCATTAATGTAGGCTAAATATTTATACATAACATGAACAGGGGTTTGTAGAAAATCATTATGTATGAAATGGGAAGCAAGACAACAAGAATTAATCTATGGCACGTAGTCCGAGGAATGTTGCCAGGTACAAAAGACCGGTGTCAAACTATGATTCGTCAATTTGAATCCTAATACAACTGTTGTACTATGTAGTGGTTGGAGGAGAGAGAATGAGCATGCCAAAGTTAGGGTAGTGGCATGGAGGGTGACTTTGTCACTATGTGGGGAGCAATCCTTGGAACAGGAAAGGGACATCAGGGGCACTAGGAGTGATACAAGTGTCCTTAATAGTGGCCCAACACAAGCCCAGCTAATAAAAGGGGGTATATTTCATAGCCTTTGACCATAGGGGGTCACTATCTCCATTTTGTGAGTGCTGGATGTCCATGTTAGGTGCAAATCTCACTCTTCCCCAAGATGGTCACGCCGTCCTTTACTTCAGCCAACAATGACACGAGCCACCAACAAGACTCACAGAGAGAGGAGATTGTTTGAGGGTAGTGGCTAGATTGGTGTTTGCTTGAAGAGAGAGAAGAGAGTGTTTCGGTATTGGGTAGAGAATAAAGTATTTGAGTGTTTGGGTAGTGACTGAGGTTCGGAGGTGCTATGGAGAATTCCCATTTAGTAACTCGAGTCTTTTAGACTCAAGATATTAGATTACTAAATTGTTTCAAAAACTTGCTTACTTGAGAAATAGTTATTAAATTATGTTAAATGGCAATAATGTAATCATTAAAGACTTTCTTCACTGAACTTGAGTCTTAAAGACTCGAGATATTAGACTATTAAATTGTTTCAAAAACTTGCTTACTTGAGAAATAGTTATTAAATTATGCTAAATGGCAGTAATGTAATCATTAAAGCTACCAAGAGAATATTGACTGATAAGTTTGACATGAAAGACTTAGTTGTTGCAGATGTGATACTGAGAATGAAAATTTAATGGACTTGTCTTATCTTAATCATAATAGCATTCAAAGTAAGGCCCTTGATTTCACATGTTTCAACCACAGATTAGGGATGTATTGTTTTGAATGAAAAAGTTATTGTCAAGATCAATGGATAAACCAAAATTGTTGTTTTAGCAAGTCGGGTTCAATTGACCCACTTTCCCTGGGGTCCAAAAAGTCCTTACCCACACCCATTTTTCTAAGACCGAAGATATAAAATGAAATGAAACCTGTGTCATGAATTGAGGCTTCGAAACTGCAATGGACCTTTTTCAACTACAACGTGTAAACACCAGTAGAATAATAGCACTTGCGCTAATAGAATATACTTGATAATGTAAATTATACAGTACAACATTATTCTGAAAACCAAAGTGTTGTTGATGTCCTTGGTTCTTATCCACATTCACAAGTTTAACCCAATAAAAACAAAATCAAAAAAATCGAAAGGAGGAAGGTTACTTAGAGTGAAGGAGTAGAGAAAAATCGTTTTCTCGGTAACATGTCACAATTCACAGAAAGAATATTGCAAACATCACCAAATGCCAAAAAAGAAGAAGGAAAAACTCTAAAAGGCTTTAAGCTGCTTTCTCCTTCCTTCCAGCAAGAATCATTGAAATCTGGAGGTCCCTACTAAATGCTTGGTGAAAGAGCATGCGTGTTTGTAACTCTGATACAACTGGGATCCAAGACAAAACGGTTATTGGCAAAAAGACTATCAGCCCCATTATGTAATCATATGCTCTTGCTAGCTCCACTAATGAATCCCAGAATCCTACCCTCTTCAATAATGGCCTGCATGCCTGCCCAACCTTGGGTGGACAAGACAAAGGAAGAATTGATTTAGTGAATCACAATTCATCAATTGAAAAATCTCATCGTCTTAACTAAGAAATATCTTTCTAAGGACCAAGCCACTCATGAGCTAATATAAGGAATGGTCAATTAGTTTAATTTAAGCACAATGTCCAAAAATGTGACCAATCCTAGCACTTTGTCATGGTTCAAATAGAAAAAAATTGCAACTTCAACAAATTCAAAATCTAAGGTTTTGTAACAGTTTTTGTTTTCTATTTTTAAAAACTTATTTTGGGGAATATAAAGAAAAAATAATTTTCTTGTATTTTTTAAATCAAAAACATGTTTGGTTAGTTGAAATTAAAAAGATAGTTTTTTGAAGAAAAAAAATAGAAAATACTAAAATATGTTGTTATTAAGATTTAAATTCTAATGCCAACTCATTAAATGAGATAAATTCATTAAATTAAATGTGTTTTCATTGACTTTTGAAAATTAAAAACTAAAAATAGCCTTTTGTATCTTTTCAGTTTCATTCACAAATTGAGTTTTGAGAACAATTTTTGTTTTCTATCTATTTTGGGTTGCCAAACAAGTTTTTTAGTCTTAAAAATAAAAAAATATTTTTGAAACATAAAATAAGGGGAAAAAACAGTTACCAAACATACCCTTAGTCTACTTTGAAATTTTGGGAAATGTGGAACATACAATATGCATTGGAATTTGCAATTGAAGAATCAATGGAAAAATATTATGTAAATAACAGTAAGGAGAAGTGAAAATAGATTCTTGGGCCAGAAAAAAGAATATGATAATTTTCTTGGCCAGAGAAAATACAAGGAAGACAAGAGCAGCATATATATATATATTTTTTTTTTAATTTTAAAACTAAAATGGTTAGGAGGGTCTGATTAAAGTAGTTTCTCTACTTGGGTGTTAACATAATAGCATCTTCTCTGTTGGGTTTTGCAAGCAGGGAAACCGGTGAGCCATAGTTGTTATACTAGCCCCAAGAGAGCACTAGTGGGCATTGAGCTGGGTGGTGGGGTTTTTCCCAAGAACTTCCAATGGTGGGATTTGAACTTGGAATCTCCATCCCCCAAACCACTTGAGAGTAAGCCCAATGACCACTAGATAAACACCGTTGGTGGTAAAGAGCAGCATATGTTGTCACTAAAAGATTATACAAAATAATTCTCAAAAAAGAATTTGTTATGTTGTTTCTAAAAATGAAAAGAAAAAAGAGAGTTATGTTTTCTTGAATACTATGCAAGTACAACTATGTTTGAAAATTAATGCTTACTAATTTGAATTTAATTTGCTGCTAAATTAATGGCAATTTCAACAAGGCAGAAAGTTTTTAAGACAACTGGCATAGTTTATCTAAAAACTCACAAGCTACCCAGTTCTTGCTACGTTAAGAATATGCAGAATTTTAAACTTACAAGAAGAAGGGCCCATCCCGTGGGTGTGAAGGCAAGGATAGCAGCAAATAAATCTGATATAGTGAGCCTATGTAAAACAAAAAGAAAAATCATGACCGACATGAAGCCAAGGAACAAAAGCGCTTTGAGAATCCTGAATAAGATCTGAAACTTGGCATCAAGTCTTCGTCTACCCATTGGCACCATCTGGCAGCAGCGTGGGAAGAATATAGGCAACAAAATACCAAATGAACATGTATGCTTCAAGAGTAAAAAAGATAATTGGTCTGGTTAACGGATGCCTTAGGGCATCCATTAACTTTTCCCATAATATAAATATATATATTCAAAAGAAATAAAAAAAGAGAGAAGAGGCAAGAGAAAATAAAAAATTGCACCATATATAAATGTGTGTGTGTGTGTATTTGTAACTTTGCTTTTCCTTCTTGTATAATTTGTAACTGTTTGGAATTTTAGATGTTGCCTAATTGCATCAATTGTATTTGTTATTATTATTTTGAAATTGTTGGATTTCATTTTTATATTGTGACAATGGGTATTGAAGGATAAAGTTGAAGCTTTAGTTCATTGTGCATCAAAGATTCATTTGGTCGAGCAAAGTACAATCTTGGTCAAGCGAAATTCAAAATATAAGTTGTGAAGCAGATTCTGGGTTGTGCGAGCTCCAGGCAGAAGCTTTCGGTCAACCAAAATCCTATTATGAGAAATTTTTAGATTTGCTTCAAGAGTCGGTTTTTGGATGAGGAAGATGAAGTACTCCAAGCTCCACCTGTTGCTCCAACAAATATCCTACCTCTTCTCTATCAGCTACTCCAGGGTCAGGAGTGTATTGAGGTAACATTAGCTCATTTAAGTACAGAAGTTTGAGACATTAGAGATTTCCTTAATGTTGATCATGATGACAGCATGATATGCCCCCTAGGCACTTCATGAAAAAAAAGAGGGAGGAAATTTTGGGAGTAGACTTAATCGGGGAGAGAATATGATTAATATTTCTTTTTTCATAGTGGGGATGAATATATTTGGGGGGAGATAACTAATTTTTGTTTTAGTGATTTCTTATATTTTGTGATTCAATGATGTAATCTCTAAACACTTAACAATTTCTTTTTATGCATTGAGCTTAATTGATATATGTGTTCTGCGCAATATCTTTTGTATCTTGGTTTGACTGTGTTTAAGCCTATGAAAGTATGTAACCGTTGCTATGTTGGACATGCTATTTGTGTTTGATTGATACTGAGCCTAAATTGTTGTTAACATGTTCGTGTTAATCCCATGATTGAATGATCATTGTAGTCAATTGGTGATTGTTGATGTATGGTGTAGTTTGTTGTTTCTATTTTTAATATCTTTTTATTTTTATTTTTATTTTTTTATGAAAAAGAATGATATATATACGAAAGACGGCTTTACGCAAGAAAAGCATAGAGGAAACCAGAAAAATACAAGAATGGAAAAAGAAAGCAGGGAAAATACAAAAAAAGAAAAAAAAGAAAAGAAAACCAAATAGCAGAATAATTACAAAAGATAAAACCATTGCCTCTGCCGCTGGGAAGGAAACCCCAGATAAGCTAAGAGAATCTGCATGACACACTGCATTCTCTTCCCCACCCATATCTCCCAAGCCCAAAGGACCAACTCTCGACAACCCCATAAAAAGATCGAAGAGAGAAGGGCTTACCAATCGTGGCAGCGGGATGAGGTTCAGCGACCACAGAACTGTCGAAACTGATTCTCCATTCATCGCCTTGTAGCCAAAAGTGCAAATTCCATCGCAAATGACACTCTCTACCACCTTCTGAGACTCCTGGAGGCATTGCGACACCTTTTTCGGCAATTATATACTCATCGGAGACACCAAAGTACTCTCATCAACCTTCTCAAGGTCAGAATAGACTTTCCGATCTCATCGGAACAGTGCACCACTTGTGCCTGCTTCACAACACTCGTCGAAGACACCGAAAGACTCTCTCCAGCCTTCTCGGCCTCAACCCATGCCTCCTGTGGCCTCACGACACTTCCCTCCATCTGTGCCGGCACCACCGAGCTCATCGGAGGCACCACTGGGCTCTCCCCCACCTTCTCGAAGCTACAAGCAGAGAGAATTCCCTGGGCTCAGAAACATTTGGGCTTATGGTGCATGGGCGTAATCTGGAATTACTAAGTGGTTGTCAGGGCCTAAACCCAACTTACACTTACCAAGTTCCGTAAGTTTCGGATTTATTGCCAACAACTCCCTGGATTGATTCTGCCTCTCCACAGACTCCTCTTAAGTCATAATATTCTCATTTTTTTTCTTCCTTGGTAGTAAGATGTTCGGACTAAATCACATCCCTTGACTGCACCCGACCCTTCAATGTTTCAACAAAAGACCGATAGGGATGAAAACCTGACTTTCTCCTTTGTGGCTGAGACACAAATTTGGCCTGGCCTGGCCTCAACCATGTAAAGCATATTGGTCAGGTTCCAACATCTTTCTCAATTCAAGCCCAAAGACCTTCCAACCGCTTTGTGCTTTGCCTCCAAGGATTATGACAGACCTTCTATGCCTGCCAACTTTGAGTTCAGATACTAAAAAGAACTGACCAAAAGAGTTTGATCCCCGCTGCAAAGGGTACGCGGTATCTCCTTTCCTAAGCGTAAAAAACTGTTTGGGAATGATTCCAACCACAGTGTGTTCTATATTCTTCATCAACCACAACCTTGCATTCTTGCCCATGAATACTGACTTTATGTAATGTTTGCCTCATTCAAAAATACGTAAGGAGAAAAAATTTCCTCCTTCCTCAACCACCAATTGAAACAACTTAAATTAAATGAAAAAACTGCGAATCCCACCCATACTGATCAAAGCGAGAAAAAATGTATGAATGTTATTCTTATATTACTTGTATCCTATGAGTTTAACGTTTTTATTTAGTTTATTTTTTCTTTAGGAAAGACATGCACTTTTGTAAGAGTTAATCAACTTGGTCTCTAGTCTAGGTGTAAGTTAGTTTGGTATGTGTTTCATAACTTATACTTTAGTACTTAATTCTGTATTAGGGCAGTTCTGCCAAAAGGGGATTTTATTATAATTTTTAGATGTTGACTGATTAGTGATTTCATAACAATATTGTTTGTTTGTTAATTGTAACAATGGGTAATGAAGGCTAAAGTTGAAGCTTCAGTTCATTGTGCATCAAAGATTCATTTGGTCAAGTGAAATACAATCTCTGTAGAGCAAAATTCAAAATCTTGGTCATGCGAGCTCAAGGCAAAAGCTCTCAGTAGAGTTTGGGTCAATCAAAATCCCATTGCGGATAATTTTGTGACTCTAGCCTAAACCCCGTTCATATATAAACCTTTTATTAACTTTAATCTCCAGCGAAGGAAGACGGCTATCAAATTGAAAAGAAAAACCCTATAAACCTAGATTATTCTTCCAACCCTCTCCAAATTGCAAAATCCTGGAGAGGTGAATGTAGCCACCAAAACACTAGATCACCACTAGTGGTATTGAAGTGCAATATTAAAACCACAACGACATCAGAAATCTTCAAATGACTTTGAAGTAACCAAGAGATTGGTTTGGTGGTTAGCATCTCAACTTGCTACGTTGAATTACTGTGAAGAAGGATGCTTGAAGAGCAGTTGCAGCAAGAGTTGGGAGCTTCAATACAAGGCAAATTACATGTATTGGAGGTCTTGTGAGTTTGGTTGTATAGCAACTTCTTTATGGTGGATTTGACCAGTTGGGCTAGGCCCTAGAGTGTTTATCTTTGTTGGTTCACTTTGTGAACAATTCCTCATCTCGTGTGTGATTGTTCTTGTTGTGGTTGGTTTTACTGATTATCCTTATTACAATTGAATTCAGTTAATTGACTACTTAGACTTGATATTAATAAATTGGTAGCAAGCTGATCTAAGAGACTAAATGTAACTTCAGTAAACCTGTTTAATGTTAAGAAGAAAGATAGAAAAGATGGGACCGAAAAAGTACACAAGGGATTAACGTAATTTGGCCTTAGCAACCCACGTCCACACCACAAACCCCTATGCAGCTCTATTTTTACTATTCAGTTTTGTGTGTTAAAATGTAAATAAATTCACATATTGGGGCCAGCTTAAATAATCATTTAAGCTAGTAGTTTCACTTAAGTTAATTACTTTGACATAAATTTATTGTATATCTGTGAGTTCCATTTGCATACCATTAGGACAAGAAGAGCAGTCACCATCACTGACCAAGAAATTCCGTAAACCTACAAAGAAAGTGGCCCGAAGTAAATGTCAGATGGTGTAAGCTGGTTCCATAAACCTAAATAGACTTTAATAGTCCAACAAGAAAACCATAATTGTAGGATGTGAGAATTATTACCAGCAAGCTCTTGCTATAATGAGCTATGTGAAGGTGGTAGACAATTCCATACTGGTATACAAAGAAGCGAAAAGCAAGTATTATCTCAACCACTCTCCCCCTGATACTTGTGTATTTTAAGTGTTCATGCTCTTCTTCCCACCATAATTCCCAACTTTTGGAAGGTAGAATCCCAATACCACCAGGATTTCCCATCCACATCTTCCAATCCGTCCAATCATCTCCTGTCTTTTGCCGATCAAAACCAGATGGATTGAACACGAAAGGAGCAAACAACCAAGAAGCAGCAAGGAACCACATAGAGATACTGATGAACCGATCAAGATATGAATTGTGATACGGTTGCCCATAAGCTTCATATATGATCAATAGAATAAACAGCTCAAATCCCTTCACAAAGTGACTTCGTGAGTACAGCCTGTAGTATCAGCAAATTTTGCATGAAAAACAACAAATCCTCGGCCAGCAGCTTGATATTTAGAAACTCCATGCAAGATTGTTCTTCCATAATAATGTGCTTTTGTTCCAAGCTGGAATGTAAAGAATACAGAGGCCAATTGTAGTTGCATGATGATAAAATCACTGACGGCAGTACGTAATCCTTTTTCCAGGTCAATTTCAATAACCATGGGTAGCATTATCAATAAGCCAAATTGGAAAATGGATTGGGTAGCCAAAGCCTCTTCAAGGGACTTGCTTTGTTGTATGCTTGGATTCCTTAGGATCTCTTTCTCCATTCCACTCAAAACCAAGTACATACGCCCATACAGAAATACATATACAGTAAGCACGGTCAACTGAAACAACAAAATATCCAAATGAAGCCATAATCGTATATTTAATAGTTATACAAAATACGAACAGGAGTTTGTAGAAAATCATTATGTATGAAATGAGAATTGAACCCAAATTCTCCTCATGAAAGAGACCAAATAATGCCACTAAACTACAAGGCTCTTTGTAGACTAAAGAAGAGGTTGGAATGTAAAAGAAGTTACCATGTAAAGAACATAGTAATATTATAAAGAAAATCATACTCATTGACCAAAAGTAATCTGGTGACAAAATTTGCAAGCACATCCTAAAATAGGAATCCAGTCTTAAAAAAGATTATATAAAAATAAGTAGTCTGGCTAACATACCATACTACTAAAATATAAACCCACTGTTGTGAAGTAGAATGACAACATCCTATAGAAGTCAAATCGATGTCCAAGATGATAAACATCACGGCTGAGTGTTTGTTCTCCATTTCCATTTGCAAGCTTAGTCTCAAAAAGGGATATCTGATTCATCCCCACATCATGCCCCTTGCCTACTTGGATATACTCATGATGTGTTATAAATCCCCCACGCAGAGTTGAATTTAATCCTGACGAGATAAGTCCAATATAGTGAGCAAAAAATACCAAGTAGTCAATCATCTTTAATGAACCAGAACCTACCTGCAAATATACTCTGGTTTAGATTAATTATTTTTGAAGCTTTGCTTATGCCGCCCCTTGTTATGTGGAAGATTCTATCAAATATATCAGGATGACCATAATGGAACCGTACCCTGCAAAGTTACATGGAACTTTTAATAGACAAATAATAAGAGTGCAGAATAACATCAGCTAGCAGTAAACTAAGTCATTCATGACAATGGGCTCCAATTCAAATGAAACTTCCCTCTTTCATAATAATGAGAGGGAAAGTGAGGTCTTGGATTCAAAATCCACTAGGTGCATATGTTGAAGGAATGGGGTGATCACAACAAATAATGTTGCACCCTTACATACCATATTTCTTCCTATATCATGGTGATAAACTTCCTATATAGAGCTTGAATAAAATTCAAACTCAATAGACACAGCTCTACAGGGTGTCATATATCTTAAATATAGACAACTCCTTGTTGTAGGGTAATGTATGTTATGAAATGGTATTGTTAAATTACTAATTGTCCCAAAAACTTAAGCTGATAAGAAATTGTGAATTTAATCATTTAACCATAATTCTAACACTTCCCCTCATGTGTGAGCCCAAATTCCACAATAAGTTGGACCCAACATGTGAGATTTTTAACATTTTAAATGAAAGGCAAAGCAAACTTAGGAAATGGAAATTACTGATTGTCCCAAAAGCTTAAGTTGATGGAAAATGGTCAATTTAATCATTTAAACATAATTCTAACATGAATTAGTGCATCTATAAATAGATGCCTGGCAAAAGATTATTCACCATCCAAAAGCCTGTGGTAACAAAGCAAGGTCGTCAATGTAACACCCAATACTTTAAATTGAAAATAATAAATTTGAAAGGCTTCCATCATTCGTTAAGGAGGTTTTATAGACAGACAGGTTTGGCGGATTTGGACCTCCATAGCTTTGTAGCTATCATCAACGTATAGTCGATCCAAATGAGTTACTGGAGTCTTGGTTGCACCAAAAATCTGTTCAAATTTAGTAAAAAGCTTGAGTTTGAGAAATACTGGAAAAGCTTCAAAAGTTAAGCACCATTCTCGGCATCCAAATCTAAATTCAACAAGTAGCATATTGAAAATATTAAGAGTCCGTCTCAAGTGAATTTTAGAGTTTTATCAAAAAGTTGTAAGCCACAATAGAGCCAACCCAAAAGTTGTTGTGTATCCCTATTTTAGTATTCATCTAGAGTTTAGAACAATGGCAAGTCCTTAGGAAGCTTTCGCAGACATTGGTTCATATAAACTTGCCAACTTGAGTGAAACACAATTTGTGGAATATTCATGAAATCTATAGGTGTGGATTCATCTAAACTTGCCCATACTTAGTTGTAACACGATTGCTCCTTTAAATTGTGTATTTTGACCTTAAAGTCAAGTGCTACAAATGTTATTTTGATTTCTTTAGGGCTAGGAGAATATTAATGTGTGAGCAAAAATTAGCTTTGTGACTAAGAATGGTGCACGTAGTAAAAGAGTCATTTGGAGATTGACAATGAATTATAAATGGAATCCCATAAGCTTTATACTCACTTGAAAGGATCTGCCAAAATTCGTTGCCCAGTGGTTACAAAACTGGTCTCCTGATTGGACACAAACCGTGCAAGTGATGAAAAACTGCAACTTACAGGGGAAAAATATAAGATATTGCTTGGGTTACAAACTAAACTTTTATGCTTGTTCACGCTAAGTTACGCTATGCGAAAGCGAGACAGTATTTCGCATCAAAAGGGTTGGCTCGATTACTGCTTAACTTAAGAAGACTTAAGTAAAGGCCAATCTCAAAAAATAAAGGCTAATTCAATTGATCCTCTAACAGCAAGGCTTCGAGCCTAGTATCAATATCTCTGCCAACAATGAAGCCAAAATCCTTATTACTGGTGGCTTCTAAGTGTTGTGGGTTCGTGGTGACTTCAATTGGTCTGATAAAGCTTCGGTCTCCTTGCCCTGATGTAGTTGCTGTGGCACCCATTAAAAATATTGTTGGGTTGAGATGTTGCTTGGTTGGTTCCAGATGCTGCTGATGAGTATATGAGTTTCCTGGGTTCGAGCTGGGTTAAGTCATAACTCTCAAGGCCAAGTAGTAACTATCAAGTTACTAAATACTAGCCATGATTACATATGAAATAGCCACATGTGATGGCTATATCCATTAACAATCGCGGTTACCTTCAAATATTAATTCCCACTGTATCTGTTTATCTCTTTGTTACCTCAAATTTTAACATAGCAGCATGTGTTAATCTTTTATTCGAAGTGATACTAAGACATATAATGGCTAAGAAAAGAATTACACATAAACCTCAAAGTTCAAAGTAATTATAATATATGGCTTCTCAAAGACATCGTATCATATATAACAGTTAAACAACTACTCGCCAAAGCTAATTAAGCCATGGCCATACTGCAGTAACACCCTACTTCCAAGTGGAAAGCTTCACCACTTTGAGATGGAAAGCTAACCTCGAAGCGAAAAGAGCTCCTTTCAAAATGGAAAGCTATGCCTCGAAGTCGCTGGATCACTTTGATTTACCTTGTATGTACCTTCTTGCCATAACATAGTGACTGTGAAGACCACTGATAAGATCATTTGTCATGTCCGCTAATGGGTAGGCTTCATGTTAAGTCAATAAGGCCACCAGTTAAGTGTTAGCCATTACTATCACACATTTAGAACACGTTTATCCCAGGTTTCTAATTATCTGCTCGTGGACACGTGGCTTTTGGTCCTTATAAGGCCACATATTGGTATGGTAGTTGAAAGCCATTAGCATTTGTTTTATTTGGCTTTGAATGTATTTTCCATTACATGTTATGCTTTGGTTTTCCTGGTCTTGAATTCTAATACCAATTCGATATTAATTGCAGGTCATATGCTGCTTCACTGGTGTCATAAAATTTACTGCAATGAACCAGACATGTAGAAAAATCCTTAGAATTATGAGATCCCAATACCCAACAAGGATGCTCATTTGCAAAGATAAGAACAATGGAAACTTGGTTTGACATCCATATTTTCTCATATTCTCTGTATTGAAATAAGAATATTGAATCTAATGAGATATTTTCGTTACCACTCGTTAAGATCCAATCTATAATTAGACACTCCTTAAGATCTAGGGCTGTAAACGAACTAAATTGATCATGAACAACTAGGGTTCGGCTTGATAAAAAGCTCGTTTATGTTTGTTTGTTATAAATAAGCTAAGCTTGAGTCTTAGTTTTCGGCTTATTTGATAAACAAGCCAAGCCTAAGCAAAAAAATTTGTTTGTGAACAATCGGGCTTGATACAATACAAGCCAAGCTTAAGCTCGTGTATAACTTGATAAAAGGCTTGATATATATTTGCTAAATAAACTAAATATTATTATATTTTACATATTTTAATAATGAAATTCCCCACATGAGACCACTTACCATTGCCCATTACTTTATTATTTTTTCCTTTTTCTTTTCTCTTTAAAAAAAAAACATTTTTAGCAACAAAAAAAAAAAAGGACTAAAGACTTCACTTTTAGTAACTCACGCTTTTTGTAGACTTTTCAATTTCTACTTCTAGAGTTCTCTAGTACAGTAGTACTTCATGCATGTTATGGACAGTTGGACTTCACCATCTTAGGTGTCCCTTTGTTGTCTTTTCCTATTCTTTTTGTGTGTTACAGTTTAGTCATTTACTAAGTATCCTTTCCCTTCTAGTTATCTGAATACACTATAACTTCACATTCAATTTTCTAGTTCTTTAGTTTAGTTTCTTCTCTCTATTGAAAATTCACAATTTAGTTCTATCATTAAAAAAAAAAAAAAAACCCAATTTAGTTTTATTCAAACTGAAATTCTTGACTGTCACTTAATGAATCCATGTCTATCCTATGCAGTCTGTAGCCTAAAACTCTTAGGCTCTCTTGGAAAGATCGAAGCTTCTTTGAGAAGCCTCAATATTTCTCTCTTTTATCACCAGTTTCTTTCTTTTCCCCAAACTTTCACAAAGAATTTATCAGCTCTCTCTCTCTCTCTCTCTCTCTCTCGTGAGGAAATTCCACCAAATCTGCCCTATATCTCTTGCAACAGATGAACAAGTCCTAGATTTGGAAGAGTTTGATGCTAGCAAAGAGGATTTAGAGTCTGGTGTTTATCGAATCACCATGTAATTTAAGGGTTCTAGTGGGTGTGCAAAGAGCTCTGACAACAGCTCTAGATCCAATGTAGTATTTGGTATCACTACAATCTTCGCTCTCTACCTCCATTCTCCAAGATGTTCATAGCCTTCTCTCAACATAGGTAAATTTCCATGTTTAAAAATTTTTCTATATATTTTTATAGTTGTTTGCATTGTAGTTTGTTTGATATTGCAAACTCTTCTTGATTTCCAAGTTGTGGTTGTTTATGAAATTTTTATATAACTTAGAAAAATGTTGTTGGTTGTATTCGTTTGATAATAACTTAACTTTGTAATTACTGGATTGTGGTTGTGGAGTCTAGTATGTAGTTTGGAATGGGATTGTGCTTTTTTTTTTTTTCTTTTCTCGAGGTGCAGAGTTCTCTGTGGTTAGCTATTAAAAATGTTATAGTTTCTTTGTAATTAGTTTTTTTTGTGCTATGTGCTATGTGCTATGTGTTTTTGGATATCAAAGTTGATTTCTTGTTTATTCATATATGTTTTGGAATGTTAATTTATTTAGATTTGTGAAGTGGAGAGTCAACAAATGGATGCTCCTGCTACTAAAAATCTAGATGCAGTAATTAACATCGATGAGAATGAAAAAGCTATAAAAAATAATGATGTCAAACTTGAAGAAAATCCATTTGAACAAAAGAAAAGGAAAATGACTTCTGTGATTTGGAATGACATTAATGAAATTATTCTTCCTGATGGAACAAAAAAGGTTCAATGTATTCACTGCCTTAAAAGACTTGCCTACAGTAATAATGGTGCAACAACACAATACCATAGGCACTTGAAAGGTTGTCTAAGTCGTAAACTAGCTGATAAGAAGCAAAAACACTTAGTTGTAAATGAAGGTGGGGTGGAAAGTGAGGTGGCAATAGCAAACTTTAAGTATGACCATGCCAAGGTCAGGGAAAAGGCTTCACATATGATCCTTGTGCATGAATACCCTTTTAATATGATGAAGCATGAGGTTTTTAATGTTTTTATGAAAATTGCTACTCCATATTACCAGAAAATTTCACGCAATACTGCAAGGAATGATTGCATTTCCACTTTTGAGTTGGAGAAGAAAAAATTGAAGACTATGCTTGGTAGTGTCAATAGAGTTAGCCTTACTGCAGATTTTTGGAAATATGGACAAAAAATTGGGTATATGTGTCTCACCTATCATTTTGTTGACTCTAGTTGGAAATTACAAAAGTGAATTATAAATTTTTGTGATGTACCGCCTCCACATTCCGTAGTTGTAATTTCTAATGCTATCTTTAAGTCTTTGCTTGATTGGGGGCTTGAAAACAAGGTGTGTACAATAACCTTGGACAATGCTAATAACAATGATGCAGTTGTAACAATTTTGAAAGATGCTATCAAAAGGAAGCTCATGTTGGGTGGCAAGATCTTTCATGTACGTTGTTGTACACATATCATTAATTTGTTGGTACAAGATGGGTTGAGTGAGATTGAAATGGTGATTGAAAATGCCTGTGAAAGTGTGAAGTATCTAATTGCATCAGAAGCTCGTCTTATAAAGTTTGGTGAGATTGCAAAGCAATTGCAATTACCTTCCAAGAAGTTGATCTTAGATTGTCCCACACTTTGGAATGCAACATATGCAATGTTGGCTGCTGCCTTGGAGTTTAGAGAGGTGTTCCCTAGGTACAAAGATAGAGATGTAGGATGTAATTGGTTGCCTAGTGTGGAAGATTGGGATAGGACAAAACACGAGTGCAATTTTTTATCAGTTTTTGAAGAAGTCACAAATGTCATATCAAGAAGTGAATATCCAACTGCAAATATATTCATTCCTGAGGTTTGGAAGAAAGAATAAGTTTTAAATGAGAAGTCACTTGATGAAAATGATTACATTAGAGCTATGGCATGTAAGATGAAGTTAACGTTTGACAAATATTGGGGTGAATGCAACTTTGTAATGGCCATAGCTGCTGTGTTAGATCCTCGGTTCAAAATGACTTTGATAAACTTTTCCTTTCCAAAGATCTATCAAGAGTTTGAAGTAGCTAGAAACATTGATTGTGTTCATGATTCCTTATATGAACTTTATAATGAATATTTTGTGGAATATACTTCAAGCAAAACTGGACAAAGTGCATCTAAATCCATTGAAGGTGTTGGTGGCAATAATTCAAAGTTTAAAACTAGAGGTAGAATGGAGTTTGGTCAGTTTGTTAGAAATGCCGATAACATACAACCAGCAAAATCAGATTTGGATGTGTACTTGGAAGAAGGTATCTTTTTATGCGTGGATGATTCAAACTTAGACTTTGATGCTTTGGAGTGGTGAAAGGCTAACAACCTAAAATTTCTTATTCTCTCAAAAATGGCATCTGACATACTTTCCATCCCTATCACCACAGTAGCTTCAAAATCTGCATTCTCTACAGGAGGTAGAGTAATTGATGTGTATCGAACTTCTTTATCAACAAAAACTATACAAGTTTTACTTTGTGGAGGTGATTGGGTTCGAACTCTTTACAAAACTAAGAAACAATCAAAAGTAAGTGTTCGTCACATTTATTAATTCTTTTCCGAAAAACAACTTAAATTTATTTTAATTTTTTTCTATTGTAACAAAGACTTGGAATCTAAAGCTTTTAATTTTTTTTTGTAGGTTGAACCGGGGTCTACTAGCATCATGGAGATAGCTAGACCTTTTCCAATATGGTGCTATCTTAAGTATATTGTTTAGTACGTATGTGTGTCCTTTTTTTTTTCATTAAATGTTTTTTTTATAGTTCTTTTTTTTGTAATGACCTTGAAAGTTTATATTTGCTTTTACATGTAGTTGGAAGGATAATGAGCTGAAGGATTTTTTGTTGTGGATGTTAGTTTTTTGTGTTTGCAAGAGGGTGTAATTGGTATGTGCTTTGTTATTTGATAATGGTATTTTATATCTATGATTTTTTTATATTTGCAAAGGTCATGTTATGTTGATATGGTGCATATTGATAATACAACTATAATAACGTAAAGTTGATTTTCTCTTAATATACTAAATATTGACTATAATTATCATCTTCCCCAATAATTTCTAATGTCTTTTTATTATTTTTGGTTGTTTTGTATGCAGGTTGTTGGTTTTCTTAAATCCACAGATGAAATTAGAAGCATGAACAAATGAGTATATTATTTTCTTATTTTTGTTTACTTGATTGTTAGAGATTTGAGCACTTGATAATGCAATTTTGTTAGATCCCAAGCAAAAAAACTCGACTTGAGCTCGAGTTTGAGCTTGATATTAAGCTCGAGCTTGGCTTGATTAATTTATCAAGCCAAGCCCAAGCCCAAGCCAAGCCGAGTTCAAGCTTTTTCCTTTTCCCACGAGCTCAAGTTCAAACATTGTATTTAGGCTTGTCTCGAGCTCGAACCAAGCTTGAGCATTTGATTTTTACTGACGAGCAAAGCTCAAATAGGCACTACTCAGTAGAGCTTGGCTCTTTTACAGCTTATAAGATCCAATCTATAATTAGTCATATAATAATAAATGTTGACCTTTTAGTGAATATATGCTCTCTTAGGCCCAATATTGTGGGTTTCCGTCGGCTATGCTGTTTTTTTAATGAATTCTTCCAACACATTTCTCATTTTGAAAGCTTCTTCAAAGTAATTATCCTTAGGAAAAAAAGAAAAAAAAAGAAAAGAAAAAAGAAAAAAGATTATAGTAAGAAAACACAGTATGTCAACTTTATAATGTAATATCAAGTAGAGGAAATGGGAAGCTACTTGATTCACGTCTACCATTTGCAAGGTTTCTCCTCGAGTAAAGATGATGGTATGATTTTGATTTTCAGATTTCCCTTCACCAACATCTACAGGACGGC